>NC_056739.1:1942402188-1942609688 GCF_019279795.1 Protopterus annectens | reverse complement strand
TGTAAGGCAATGGAGCAAATCATTATGGAACTCATAAATGGAGAGATTGGGAACCTCCAAACACTTGACCCCACACAGTTCGGCTTTGTTAAGGGCAGATCATGCCTCCTGAACCTGGTGGACTTCTTTGAGACAGTTACTCAGGTTATAGATAAGGGAAAGGAGGTACACATGGCTTACCTTGACCTTGCTAAATCATCTGACATCATTCCCCATTCGGGTATTATTGATAAACTCACCAACCTGGGCATAAACCCTTACGTCACAAGATGGATTGCAAACTGGCTCTCAGACAGATCCCACAAAGTAAGAGTAGAGGGATCTATGTCCGAATCCAGACCAGTAATGAGCGGTGTGCCTCAGGGCTCTGTCCTGGGGCCTCTCCTGTTTGGCATATACTTCTCTGAAGTATAGGCAAACACTGAAGGGCTGTGGCTGACCAAGTTTGCGGATGACTGCAAACTGGGTGCTATAACAGAGTCTCCGGCTGACATGGATATCCTCCAGAAGTGACTTAATGAGACTGATGCATGGTGTCAAAGCCATGGTCTCAAGCTAAATGCTAAAAAATGCATAGTAATCCCCTTTGGAAAAAAACAGAGTACCCGCGAACTACCACATAGGAGGTAACCCCCTGAAATCTGAAGTAGTAATAAGGGATCTAGGGAACCAAGTAGATGGTCAGCTTTCCTTTGATAACCATGTTGCCAAGGTGGTTAGAAAATCCTTCTGTGTGACCCATATGATCACGAAAGGGTTCGCATCAAGATCTACGGATGTAATGGTGCCCCCCTACTCTTCCCTCATCAGACCCATTATTGAGTACAATGCACTAATTGGTATGTACCTGGCTAGGCATCTCCAGCAGCTGGAGAGACCACAGAGGTACCTCACTAAGAGGATTACTGGCCTGAAACAGTTGCCCTATGCAGCACGATTGAAAAAATGAAGGCTTTTCTCTGTTGCATACCACCTTCTTAGAGGCGATCTCTGTCTAACATACAGAGCCATGTCCAACCCAGAACTGTTGAACATGCTCCATCTTAGCAAAACCAAATCCACTCGAGCTACATGCTCTAGGGATATAAACCTCAGCACAACAAGGAATAGAACATGCTGGAGGGATAGATTCCCTTCGCAAAGACTTCCTTTGCTATGGAACAAGGTCCCGATCTATATAAGACAGAGCCCCTCACTATCACTCTTCAAGAGGAACCTTGATGAGTGGATGGGTAACAGAAAGTTCACACCAGGGATCATACCAACAGCCCTACTAGATAAGGGTGAAGGGTACTAGCTGCTAGATCAAGGGCCTAGGGAACTAACCAAAGGGGCGGTGAATACCGCACAATGTGGCTGGGCTAATATATGCCTTTGGGCAGATAGCCCAGTATCTACCTATGAACCTATATATATATATATATATATATATATATATATATATATATATATATATATATATCTATATAGATCCCTATCATATTAATGAAATGACACAAGACTGAAATTTAAATTCACGAGATGAAATCAATGAAACTTTAAAATGACAAATGTACAGAAAAGTGAAAGCTAAAACATCGAAACTAGCATGGTCAGTCCAATCCTCTTCTACACGCATAACCAGTCATTACAAATACACACGTGCTTTTAAGCAAACCTGTGATTTACGCAGCTACTATGGCATACAGGAAGGACTTCTCTGAAAAACAAAATGAAAAAGTCACTGTTCTGTTTTAATATAACCTTTTTTGAAGTTTTTCTAGGGGAAGCAAGCCTTCTGAGATTGCACAACAATGGGGAAAAGGGTGAACTTCCCAATCCTCAATGCACAGCAATCTCCATTCAGATACTCCCTGCTTGTTTCAATGTTATAACTTTCGGTTCTGTGTACATTCATCATTTTAACTTTTCGTTGTTTTCATCTCATGAATTTAAATTTCAGTCTTGTCTAATTTTGATAATATGAAAGGGATTTGTATATACACATATATATATATATATATATATATATATATATATATATATATATAGAGAGAGAGAGAGAGAGACAGATAGAAATGTGTTTGGTTGACCATTGCTTTGGTCAATAGCCAGATGTGTGGGGTTGTTTATGCGAACATCTGGTTTATCGAATGAACATTTTTCAGATACTTGCTTTGTGGAAAAAAAAAATAAGTGGGATGTATACTAGTTGTGTGTGTATATTTGTGTGAATGTGTGGGTTAGGGTTAGGTAAGAGTATAGATTAAGTGTGCATTTCTGTGACTGTGAGTGTTTAGGGCTAGGGTCAAGGTTAGGTTATGGGATGGATTTAGTGTATGTGTGTGTGTGTGTGTGTGTGTGTGTGTGTGTGTGTGTGTGTGTGTGTGTGTGTGTGTGTGTGTGTGTGTGTGTGTGTGCCTCTGTGTGTCTGAGTGTCCAAGCTGTCTTGTTTAGTGGCAGTATTATGGGAAAGACTTTTTAAGCTAAGATTTACATTAGGGTTAGGGGCAGGGTTAGGGATAGCATGTACTACTAAGGTGGAATGGGGGGGTGGATGTAGTTAGTATATTTAAGTAAAGGGGACAGACAACAAATGGGGAGCAAGTGACTTGACTCACTGCAAACACAGTTTGCTGTGTTATTGATTGTTGGCTTTTTTTTTTTTGTTTTTCATTGGGAATGATTGCACTCATTTACTATATTGATTTAGATGCTTTTAATTTCATGTAGAAGGATATGATGCTCTTGTTTTGCCATTTCAACACAGACCCTAAAGTAAGCAACTATCTTAACCCATCTAATGACACTCAGGACTTGAGTTTTCTGTCCAGATTCAACCTAAATTATTCTGATTTAAACAAAATTCCTTTAGGAATTGCAGTCCACCAAAATGAAGGCAGTAGTGCTTCCAAAGGATGTTACATAAAGTACTCTGTCATACCTTACAGCCTACACTTCTAAAAAATTAAAAAGAGAAAATGCGACATGCAGTAAGGCATTTAAAACAACTAAATACTCATCAAAAACCTTATATGAACACAGTAAAGACTGTAGTGGTTACATTCTTGACCAAAATCAGTGGATATTATTAATAAAGGACAGTTAACAAGTTTACATATGCAGACAGTACACATGGTGGGGGATTCTGTAGAAACAGAGAAGCTCATTAGGAAGTGGGCAGGATCGAAGACTTCATGGGGCAATTTCAAGACAGATCTTAGGAATATCTTCAGATAACTGCTGGAAAAGCCCTCATTTGGATTTGATGGAGAAAATAGCATATGTTACAGTACATCTGAAATAAAATTGTGTCAGACAAGGACTACAGCAAACAATATGCGTGTTACCAACCAAGCAGAAATATGCCTTCCTCATTAGAGATCAGAAACATGAATTTATGGAGATTTTTGTGAGTATCTTAACAGGTTTTAGTATGATTAAGGAGTGGGAACTGACAAAAAGGGTAGAGTATGGTTGGGGCATCTGCATCGATGCTGGCTTTCACTGCAGATACAGTTGCAATGATAAGTCCCCATTTCTATCAATTTGTTTGAATGTCTATGTGCAAAAATGCAACACTATAGCAACCGAGTGGGATATGAAGTAGAAGGATATAAAACATATTTAAAGTTTTATATAAACCATTTAAAGTGCAAGATACAAAAATGATTCTTACAGAACTGGAACAGCCTGCGAAGCAAGATGAGAGATAAGTAATTCCGTCCACTCCACAAACAGGTGTAATGGAATCAGTGAGGCAGTCACAGTCAGAATTGCAGAGGGAAATGGGATTCAGTTTTATGCTCAGTACATCTGACCTGTTGTTAAAGAAAAATACATCTTAATACACAGTTTCACTATGTTAAGGATGCAACAGAAGCAACAGGCAGCATTTAGTGTACTAGAATTTAAAACAAATGTTTTTAAATGCACGGTTCATAACAGCTGCATTATGTTTGATGGTAATAACACCTAACACTTATAAAGTATCAGTCAGTAACTTAACTTTACATCTTGAACAGTGGCATCAAAGACAATAGGGTACTACCTGAGACACAAAACTTACCTGTACCACCTAACTTTACTGAATGTGCACTTTTCTAAGCCATTTCTGTTTCAAAATCTACCATGTATTGATCAAAGAACTAGGCATTCACCTATCATTGCACAAAAAGATATTTTCAGCATGCACCCATTTGATAAAAGGTACTCTAGCCCTCCCTTAGTTGTCTGCCTGCTTCTGGCACAGCAAAACAGTCCTGTACTGTTGCATATCCAGCTTCTCTCCCATGAGTCCAGTAGGTGAAGTATAGGATTATGCATGCCTTATGGAGAAGCAGGGCAGTACAAGGATGGACTATTACGCATATCATAAATACATTTAGTGCCATTGATCATCAAACAAAAAATACATTTTTCCCAATAATGAGAATAGTGCCATGATATTTTCCTTTGATCACTTCATGGACATCAACCTACCGTCAGCTAATAAGCAGTGCATTTCTGACAGTAAGAGGAAATGTAAGTCCTAGAGCCACTGCCAATGAAGAAATGTCCCAACGTCTGGCAGAGTGATGGAGAAGTGAAGGAAAACAAGCCAAGAAGCATAATCTAACAATCATACCTGGTGAATGAAATAACAGCTATGTCCATTCTGTCTAAAACCAACTTAGTAATAGTACAAAAGCACCAAGAAATCCAATATACAGAAATAAGTTTCTTGTTATAGCATATCAGCAGATGATCTAGACCTCCGATCCAAATGTGAAAAAATTAGACTACCATTCTGAAGTGGAGGATAAGCAGGAAGTCTACATTTCTTGAAACATAAGGTCATAATTTGTGTACTGGCCAAATGAAAGTTTACATCACTTAGTTTCCATGATGTGCACTGGATTCACAGAGCTGACATTAGCTCTTGGCCCCAACATTGTTGGTGGCTCCCTTTACAAGGAAAAAAAAAACAATAAATTATTACCAGACACAAATCACATTTCTTAATGAAGTATGAATGAGGCAACCAGAAAAAAATAGAAGGTAAATTACAGTAAATCATCTTTTTTTTCCAGGTGCTCATGTATGTTTTTACTTCATTCAAATGTTTCCAAGTCTGAATAGCTTGTGCTGTTGCCACCATTCCAGAAACAAGTATCAGAATAAACTTTGGCTAAGTTGCACTATTGCAAAGGTTTACAAAGCAAGTTATTGGAGAATAAATGAAATAAAAAAAGAAAAAATTATAAATAACTACAAGACATCTTTTAAAATTCAGTTGTACTACATCTGCTTGTAGGTGGTGCTAGACATCAGAAGGCTACTATATGCTTCTGCAAAATATGTGGAACTTTTCTCCTGGGGCCTCTATTGAAAATGGACATATATCCAGTTAGACTAGCCCGGTCAACAAATGGAAAATAAAATAAAATAAATAAAAAATAAATACGTACATCTGAGATGTACACTGCTAACTTCACTGCTATAACAGTTGGGTTTGGGCGCTGTCTATATGCATGAAAAAATACTGTTCTTTTTATTTGATACAATTGGATTTGCAGGACTGCTGTGCATGTGTATGAAACACAATGGAGTAATTTTTCTGTGGCTACTTTGTGCTTGTGTGATAGAATGTTGAAATTCATGACTGTATTTCTTTCTTTTTTTACATCACAGTCAAACGTGAAGTACGCACAGTCAATAAAGTGGCCATAACTAATGGGTACAGAGGTTGTTTCAGATTAGAAGCAGTATCACAAAATGCAATGCATTTATTGACATCAGTGTGCATAATGATCACTGCTACTGCTTATCCATGTGTGACTGGATGTGTGTCTCTGTCTTTCTGTCTTTCTCTTTGCATGTGGAGGGGAGTGGTCATTTGGGTAGTATGTACATGAAAGCAACTGACTGATGGCTCAGTGGTGAAGTGAGCAGCACTGCCATCTCACAGTGCTCAGTTCTACAAATGATTATTGATTGCTGTCTTGTCTGTTTGAAGCTTGCATGTCCCACTGTCTCCAACAAACCAAAGACATGCTGTAGATGAAATGGTGCTCTACTGATTTGCCTAAAGGTAAACATGTAATGTGACAGTGACAGACTGTGTGTGTGTGTGTGTGTGTGTGTGTGTGTGTGTGTGTGTGTGTGTGTGTGTGTGTGTGTGTGTGTGTGTGTGTGTGTGTGTGTGTGTGTGTGTGTGTGTGTGTGTGTGTGTGTAAATACCCATCATTGATTTTATCTTTGGACACACACGCGCACACATTCAGTCACTGTTTTGAAGCACATATAACAATTTTCTTGTTAGTAGTTAAAAAGAATAGTTAACAACTAATTATTTTTCAAAAACTTAAAGGCATAAAATGCATCACAGAACATCTAATCAGAGAACATATAGATGTTCTGAGTTTCTGGATCCTGAGTACCCCCACATCCTCCTCTGTATACTGGCATTTTTATTTAGACATTAGTAAGACCATAAACCTCTGTCATGGACCTGACCTAGTCTAATACTTGCCCCTGTGCATTCATGTGTGACTATGAAACTTGCACCATGTAACAAATAATAACTCAATCCAGTTCTGCAGTCTGCACACTAGAAGCACTGAGCTAATAACAATAACAATGGTGAAAAGCTTGCAAAAGGAAATAAATATCTGTACTTACTCATTTCCATAGGGAACTGTCACTCCAGCTACAGGTCCAGTATCACAGCCCAGGAAAAGAAAGGAGACATAACAGGCTGTTGATATCAGGTTAACAAGCATTGCCATTCGAACAGCTCCAAGTGCTGATAGACTGAGCTTCTTTACCAGGAGTCCTCCCATAAAAATCCCCAGACAGGCACAAGGGATGGCTGTCATACCTAAGGTAAAGACAGAATGAAATGCTATTAAAGAAACACTAACACGACAATGTCATAAAGGAATGTTACAATCGTATAACATTTTGTTTCACAGTCTCCTGTGTGTTTCTGCCCTGTGCTGTGAGGTACAGTGATACAGGAAAAAAAAAGTTATGTACTTACCAGAATGATGCACCCATGTTGTCTATCTCCTTCTGGTTCAACTTGTGGGTCACTGGATCTGACATGGATTCAACACCAGCCAATTTCTTCATACTTCAAACTTGCCAGGCTCTGCTGCTCTTACCCACACTCCCCTGCTCCTCACCCTACTTCTCAGATTGAGTTTGCTTCATGTAAGTCATCTCCAACTTAGAAGCAACTTCCCTAACCAAGGAAAATGCTGGATTCCACAGATAAGGAAGAGGTGACCTTCATTGTCCAGCCACTTCAGACAGGGAAGCTCACCATAATAAGCTAAGGCATGACAGGAGGGGAGATGGTAGAACCAGACAGAGACAGACAACACAGATCTAACATTATGGTAAGTACATAACTTTCATATCCGATGTTGTCTGCTCTGTCTCTCTTCAACTTGTGGAACAGAGGCCCCAGTCATGAAAAAAATCCTGGAATGGAACTAAGGAAGGATATTGTATAACACAGTGGAGCCAAAAGAAGTCCTGGATCTACACCGAATATCCAATTTATAATGTGACACAAAAATGTGGTGACCCCATTCATGATGCAACTGCACAAACTTCTTCCATTGATACTCTAGAAAAGAAAGATGTAGAAGTAGGCATAATCCTAGTAGAATGCTCCTTACATTTGTGTGGAAGGGTCTCACCTTTTAAAGAATTTGGAAACAAAATACAGTCTGATAGCCACTTGGATAAAGTCACTTTAGGCACAGGTGAGCCCAGCCTGGATTTTGAAAAAGAGACAAATAACTGACTGGATTTTCTAAAGACTTTGGTACAGTCAAAATAAAATCTCAATTACCTTTGCGTATCCAAACAATGGGAAAAAAACACAGGAAGATTAACAAAACTGTTAAGATTATTCTTAAAAGCTACTTTAGGCAGAAATGAAGGCTCTGTATGGAGACACACCCTGTCTTTGTGGAACACCATGTAAGGAGAAGAATCAAGAGCATTTGACTCCAAAATCCTTCTACTCAAAGTAACAGCCACCAAAAGCAAGGGCTTTAAAGACAACAGCTTCAAGTCAGAAAGTTCAAACGAAGGGCCTGCAAGGACCTGAAAACCAAACCGAGGGTAGAACCTGATCCCGAACTAGGTGAGGTAACAGAAAAGTACCTTTGACGAATGCCATGGAAATCTTGAGGGAAGCCAGAGGAACAAAGCCCCTGCAAATGTGGAAATTAGAAATGGCTGCCAGCTCTACCCTAATGGTAGAAAAAGAAGAACCTGGCTGAACCAACTAAGTAAGAAAATCCAAAACTGATTCTAAAGGAGTGGAAAAGGAGTAGAATCTACATGACTAAACACAAAGTACAAAACATTTCCATTTACTAGAATACACTTTTCTAGTAGACTGTTTTTGAGAGGAAGGCAAGATGTGAACTACAGCCTGTGAAAGCTTGGGATTTCTAGCCATCAAGGGAACTGGAGAAACCATGTGGTTAACTTGAGGGACTGAAGATTGGGGAGATCCAGATTTGTTGGATGAGAAATGAGGTCCAGAATGGGATCCACTACCCAATGGGGGATATTTCAGAAGAGACCAAAGGAAGGAAAATCATAACTGATGAGGCTAAAAAAGCTGCTACGAGTATCACAATTGCTCTGCAGCAGGCTGCATTCTGAAGAAGTTTTACAAACAAAGGAACCGGGGGTTAGTGTAAAGAAGTCCTGGAGGGCCACATAAACATCACAGCATTCCTAGGTGACAGTCCCAGAGGAGAAACTATGGTGTAATAGCTACTTCACTTGGTACTGGCTGGGGAAGCAAATAGGTCTCAACATGGAGTCCCCCATCACTAAATAATCCAAGCTGAAACTCTTGGACTTAGGGACCACTCACGAAGAAGTAGAACGCTCCTGCTGAAACTGTCAGTGATTTCCCTAGGATGTACACTGCAACAAGAAACTGGTGAAAATAAATCACCCACTATCATATCCTCATGGCTACTCGACCAAGAAGATATGAACATGTTCCCCCCTGCTTGTTGAGATAACAGACAATGGACATGTTGCTCATCGGTATCGCAATCACACCTTTGGGAAGGGCATCCCGAAAAGCCTGCAGTGTAAGGAAGACCACTCTCATCTCAAAAACATTAATGTGGATGTCTGCCTCTGCAGAAGAACAGGACTCTTGAACTGTCCTACCTTTGAAATTCTTCCCACCCCAGAAGGAAGGCATCTGTGGTGACCATGGCCAAGGGAGTTGAAAAAACAGTCTCCCGTATGTCGCTAAAGTAGACTGCAACCACCAATGAATTTGGTTTTGACTCATCTTTCATCAGTTGTACTGGAAAAAATCCATTAAATGGGATAGGAAAGATCACAGTATGGCCATAATCCATTGCAGGACCCATATATGATATCTGGATAAAGGAACCAACACTATGGATGCTGCCATATGGGGTCTGCTTCACGTTGTCGAAAGCTGACAATATCGAGTCTGATATTGTCGGCATGACAATATCGAAAGTGAAGAATATCCATAAAGGGAGATTTCCATTTACCTCAATGTAGTGCAGTCTTGGAGTAGGTATATTTAAGTAGGGGGGTGTGGGGGATGCAGAGGGGCTTGCCCCCCTGCCTACACCATTTAGTTTTTTTTTTTAAATTTTTTTGTTTTTACGTTATTCAGTGTTTTACTTAATCGATCAATAAAGTTCGACCTTTACTGATTTGATTAAGTAAACTTTCGATAACATGATATAGATGCGCCATATGACCTATGAGTTTCATAACTGCATGAGCTGGAGGATTTGAAGTTGTGAGCTCTGACAGGACATAAGCATGCAGGCTGCTCACTCTGCAGTTCAGAAACTTGGCAATTTGGCTGATTGTATCCAAGTGGCAACATATGAACTCTAATACCATAACAGGCTGTAGGCTTGACTTTAGGTAATTGACCATAATGCCTAAATGGTCTCATAGCTGGAGTAAGGCATCCCTAGCCATGATCAATGATGCTCTGGTGGGGGCAGTACGGAGCCAATCATCCAGGTGAGGGAAGATCTGGAATCCCTACAGTCAGAACCAGACTGCAGCCACTGCCATACACAAAGTGAACACATGGGAGTCTGTGGTGAGACCAAATGACAGGGCCCTGAGCTGGTAGTGAATGGCCCCCAACCAGAAGCACAAAACAATCCTGGACTGCCTGTCTATCTTTATATGATGGCAGGCATCCTTGAGGTCTATCAAACACATCCAATTGTCCTTCCTCAGCAGAGGTAAGATGGACTGCACTGTGACCATCCAGAATTTGGTCACAGTGCAGTCCATCTTACCTCAGCTGAGGAAGGACAATTAGATGTGTTTGATAGACCTCAGCAGAGGTAAGATGGACTGCACTGTGACCATCCAGAATTTTATCTGTTTCATAAATAGATTCAGTTTGCTTAAATCTCAAATGGGCTTGAGGTTCTTGTTCTTCTTTTGTACCAAAAAGAATCTCAAAAAGACTAAAGATCCTTACTGGTCTGGTGGGACATCTTAGATGATTCAGTTTATGAGCGGCTTGTAAATCTTTACTGCTGCTTGCAATCTCTGATGGGATGGAACATCTGGGAGATGCTTGGATGAAAGTTTGGGATCCCTAAAAAGGGAATAGAATAACCCCTTGAAATGACTCTTAATATGAAGTGATGGCCTCCTAAGCTTTTGAGTGAAGAGCCAAATTATCCATGACTGCCTCCAGAGTAGGACATTCAGGAAGCTCTTTAGGGTTGCTGAAGTGTCACCTAAAGAAAGAGCCATGGAACCTCTCCTGCCCCATTGGCGGTATCCAACATGATCCCCCCTGCCCTCAGGAGGAATCTCTGAAGAAGTGTCCTGGGAAGATTGCTGTGACTTTCTGAAAAAGAAGTTACCCCCAACTGCGTGAAAAATATCATTGAGGGGTAGTGAAATGCACTCCTACAGCAGACAGCATCTTCCCATATGCCTTGAAACAATCTGCAGTATTCCATAATGACATCCATGTGTGGTGTCACATGGCATGGAGACACTGGCAACAGATAGCAGGGTAGACAACTGAGTCTCCAGCATATTTTGAGTCCTGGGAGAATGCTGTGTTTTAATGTTCCCTGATATTTCAGAAAGCAAGTCACACTGGAGTCTGGTCAAGTGAGATAAGTAATTAAGTGTTTTAACACAAATGTAGCTGAAGCACAACAGCAGTTCTCTAAATGATCTGAAGCCTAAGACTCCTTATTCAGGGGATGGACTGAAGAGCTCTCTTCACACGTCTCTTTCTTGTTGGCAGCTGCCACCACAATAGCATCAAAACACCTGACTGTTACTCCAACACAGCCAGTCCTGGGAGGTGCAAGAATCTCATCAGGCTTGTAGCGGATGGACTCCACTGTGTCGGGTTCTATCCATGCCTTCCAGAACACTAGGTCTATTAGAGCATCCAGAGGGGGAACCATCACAGGAATGGATGGGCCCACACCAAAGACCTACAAAAATATTGACTCCTCAAGAGAGGGGATTTTGGTTGTCCAGCCTCCACATTAATGAAGTAGCTCCACTTGATTAACAAATGAGGCATCATCCAGTAAAGGCTTAGGGGATTCCTCTCCCACCTCGAGGTCAGTATTATCCATTAAAGACTCCTCCATGGAGTCAAGGTGTTTCCTGTTACACCTTCTCTTCCCTGAAAACTCCTGTTCCAGTGATGCTGGGGGTACAGGGGGAAGACACAGGAAGCTCCTCTAAGGGAACAGGGTAGACACCCACCAATGCAGGCTATCCCGAAGCAGACCGCTGACTGGTCACAGGCCCGGACGAGAAAGGGATGGGACACCAGCTGAGGGAATCTGACTCATCTCCTGAGAGAAGAACATCCTTTGTACAATGTCAAAGGCCGAGGTGGAAGCTGGACTCCTGGAAACGATGGTCCCAGTACATCAAGGTACTAGAGAAACACTCCAGCCCAAGGAAGCTATGCCTAGCCCCCATGGTGAGATCAGAGCCAAGCTGTCAAAAGTTGAAACTTTAAGTGGGACAGATGAACCCAAAGCAGGAACCGACAACCCTGACCTGGAAACTCCAGCTTTGACACCACTGCTCAAAGGTCCAGAAGGCTTGAAGTAGTTGAAGTCGATGTGACCAAGGAATGGAAGTTGGGAAAGCAGATGGACCTGATGACCTCAATTCTGAAGGTGCCAAGGTAGGAAGCTATTGGGAGGGTGTGGGGAGCATAACTCCCCACATAGTTTGAGTACATATTGTCTTCTGGAGAGAGTTAGTCATTGGTGTTGTAACTATGCATGTCTATTGTTTAAAATGTATTGTTTTGAAGGTTTTTGTAAAATACAATATAAAACAAACAAGGTGGGATACTACACCCACTACACTCCCCACCAACTGTATATACTAACTCCAGGATCACACTACAGTGAGGTAAAGGTCATATACCATTTACTTGTCTTACAGTACACTACACAGTGCCATATATACTAAGTTCAGTTCAGTGAAATGAGATTCAGTGAAGTGAGTTTTCAGTAATTTGTGTTTTCAGTGATATGGTCGAGGTGAAATGAAATTCAGTGAAATGAGATTCAACTAAACAAAAGTAGACCCATATATATATATATATATATATATATATATATATATATATATATATATATCTATGGGTCTACTTCATATTAACAAAATTTCACATTACCAACTTTTAAATCACTGAGATGAAATAATTAAAACTACACAATCATGAAAATTGACAACACAGAAACTCAGAATCACGAAAAATTACCATATGTTACCCATGTCTCCAGAGAATGTAGATAAGAACAACTTCAGTATTTATGTATGTGTGTATTTTTTTTTTTTTTTTTTTTTTTGAATTTATTAGGATTATCAGCTGTGGAGTTATAGCAGATCTTGGAGCTTCTGAACACAGATTGCAGTATAGTGGGGATTGGGAAATTTACCCTTTTCCTCACTATAGTGCAATCTCATAGCTGGTATACATAATTTGCAAGGGGGGTGTGGGGGGAGCAGCCCCCATGCAAAAACTTTAAAAAAATGTACAATTCTGTCTTTAGATTTTGTGTTTCTGCTATATACATGATGTCATTGTATATTTCAAAGGTGTAGCTGCAGTGTTTAATATGCGACAGTGGAACGTTTACAGTAATAAGAGCATGTCCCTTTAAAATTTAGTGTTTTGAACAGGAAGTTATGCAGTTTAAAGTGATGCATTTTTCGGCTGCAATACTTTATAACAGAAATGAGGTGTTGTTGTGTTTGCTTTTACAGTAGTGTGTAGGGTATCGTGAGTAAATACTCTGGTTTTCGTGATTTTCGGTTTTGGTATTGTCAGCATTTGTGATTGTGTTGTTTCGGTTATTTCATCTCGGTGATTTAAAAGTCGGTAATGTGAAATTTTGTTAATATGTAGTAGACCCATATATATATATATATATATATATATATATATATATATATATATATATATATATATATATATATATGTGTGTGTGTGTGTGTGTGTACTGGATGAGGCCTTTCTTGAATTTGCTCTCACTCTTTATTTCTGACATGAAGACACCAAACACAGCACATCTGCAATTTCAGAATCATAATCTGCTGCTGTTCTCTTAGCTCTTTTGTTATAGCACTTTACCACCATGCAAGCTTAGATACAAAGCTGTTCCACGACAAGGTAGACACATTTTCAGTGTAAATGGTATCCCTGCCCATCGCTACAAGGGGGAGTGGATCTGAATAACATCCAGCATGAGTGTTTCTTTTTTTTCCTTTTTATATAATTATTTAATTTCCAGATTTATTAAGCAGAAGCAATTTAATAGGCAAAAAAGTTATAAGATGCAACAGAAAGCAATGATCTCCTGACCTTCCCAATCCTACTGTCAGTGACATAAAGAAAAAAGAGAATAAATATTAGATCATAATATAAACTTTTCACACTGAATAAAGTAATTAAAATATTTAAACAAGTTTGCTAGGGGAAATTATTTATGCATTTTAATTTCATCATTCCATAAATCAACAGTAATTCTTTTAGTTGCTAAAATGACCAATAGAAACAGTGTTACTACTGGTATAACAAGATAATTAATTAATTACTCCTACCTAGCAACCACAAATCTTGAAAATTATTTAGAGTGTCACAGGTTGCAGCCATTAGACTGGCAGTGTTTTGCCAACATGGAACAACATGAGAACACTCCAACCAGGCATGCTTCTAGGTTTCGATAGAGCCTCATCTGTGCCAATGTATCTTAATTTGATAAAGCCAACTTAAATCTTCGGAAGTTAAGCAAGCTATTAATAAAATAATTTACTGAATTAATCTATTCCTGTAGGATGTTATCAATGCCCAGTAATGCTTCCACAAATTTAACAAATCTAAAGACTGCAAACTCAATTTTTATTCTGCACTCCAGTTCCATAAAATCTCATCTAACCATGTAAATCAAAATGTTAAATGACCTCTCAACTGTCCAGATTTTCGCAGAATGTCCAGATTTTTGCCTCATATTTATGGTCTGTTCTTCATAAATTTTTGGTTTTCTTGCAAATGATTGGCAAATCATTGAGGGTGGAAGTAAGAAACTAATTTGAGTTTCAGACTTTATACTCGTCAGAAAATCCATGGTAATGGAAAAGCTTTTATTTTGTCAACGTTTTAAGTTTATAAGAGCAATATTTAAAAATTGTCCCTATTTTTTGGATTTTATTCCACCAAAATGTATGGCTTTGTCCAGATATTTTGTTTTAAGAGGTTGAGAGGTATGCAGACCAAGATATTTATTTTCTCATAAAAAGAGACAGCTGATAACCTTCTTAGCATAAAGAAACTATCACATTTTCTTATTCTTCTTTTAACAATCATTAGCTGTAAAGATTAACAATTTAAACATCATTCTTCAGTTTGATAGTAGTGAAGCACTGTAAATCTGCCAACAAAATAAGAAATAAGTCCTTGATTTATTTCCCAAACCCATTTATACATCATAGGTACACACAGAGACATCAGGGGATTGAACCTGTATATCTTATTACTTGTCACCTCCTTTGTAGACACTATGAGCTTGGTTTGTGACTTACTTGTAAGCTTGCACATGCACATTCAGAGAAATTACATCACTTACCAAGTAGCTGGTTGGCTGATGATGTGGTGAGATTAAACTGCTGTTCAAGGTATTTACCCAAGAATGCAGCGAAGCCTGCAACAACTGCTATTTCCATACAGGCAGCCAGAACAATGCATGTGAAGACAGGATTTGAAAGCAGGTGCTTTGTTACTGTGGGAATCACTGTAGAAGAAACAAAAATAAAACAAGTTTTGTACACTTAAATACATTCTTATCTCCTTTGGTCTTTACAGTCAGTAACATTTTTAATAATAATATCTCTCCAAGGACAGACATAGTTGTCAAGTCATCTCACTTCAACATCAGCTTCACTTAAAAAAACATGCAAATGATTTTTCAATACAAAGATCACAGCAATATCATCAATATTTACATCTTTGGAATGGATTGTCACAGTGAATGGGAAATGTTTGGTGCCTTGTACCCAGTGAGTGCCGGGGCAGGGTGGTTCTCCTCAGTCCTAAAACAGATGAAACAGGTAATCTGAGAAGGAATGGATGAATGTAAAGCTGGCCTATCCTTGCTAATCACAAAGGAGAAGGCTGCAGGAACATTAAAGATTTACTGGCAACCTGCAGTATAAAGACTTTCCTGGTCCTTGTTTTTCTTTGTCTCTCTCTCTCTCTCTCTCTCTGGCATCCCCACTGCTGGCTGAGGAGGGGAATGAATGAACAAATCAGTCTAGGAACCAAAAGACAATAGTCATGGGCAAGGCTATTAGACAAGATATTCTATATCCGCCCATCAATCCATCCATTAGACAAGATATTCTATATCCACACACCCATCCATCCACAACCCCTTTTTTTCCATTTCTAATTATGGGTTTGGGGTGTCACATCAACAATGAGAAATCATCAAGATACCCTTTATAAAGATGTAAAAAAATGTAATTTTTTTTTGTATAGGAGCATCTTGACAAAAAGTGGTTTACAGTTTTATATATATAAAAACATATATGTGTGTGTGTGTGTGTGTGTGTGTGTGTGTGTGTGTGTGTGTGTGTGTGTGTGTGTGTGCATGTGTGTATATATCTATATCTATAATTATATCTATAAATATATATATATATATATATACATATATATAGATATATATATCCGTATATATAGATATATATATATATATATATATATATATATATATATATATATATATATATATATACTATATATATGGGCCTACCTGAAAACACCGACAACGCAGAACGCCGACACCGGAAGATCGACAACGGAGAAGACCGACAGTTGAGTATCCCAACGCTGAGAACACAGACATGTTAAGGTAAGTGTGCGATAGGGACGGACATTAGGGTCAGGGTGTGGGTAAGGTAGCTGTTTTGTACAAACAGCATAGAACATATAAAAGGAGTAAAATCAGAGTTTTACAAATGATGCAGCCTACAGTGGTTAGAATATTGAGAAACAAATTAAACAAGACATTATACAACAAATAAACAATTGCTTGAACATAAATTCAAAAAGAAGTTTCCATAGACAAACAGGGTCATAAACTAGAAATCATAACTAGAAAGGTGGCCTAAACACCTGCTTCACAGTACTATGCACTAAGTGAAACTACACAGTACACCTGGATCTTGAAAATCAGGAACCAGTGAAATGAGTCTGGTTCTGTACAGGAACATATCTAAGTTTTGAATAGGAGATCTTTTAGTAGGGATTTGAAAGTATGTTTACTATTTAGACATCTAATTTCAGGAGGTAGAGAGTTACAGGCCTTAGCAACTGCATAAGAATAAAGAGATTGGCCTGAGATATGCAAGCAAATGGTAACAGTCTGTAGGGTGGTATTGGAAGATCTTAGCTGACGAGGAGTATTATGAAAGGTTAGCAGACCAGAGAGGGCAGGTATTTTATTTGGGTGGTACAGCAGATGATGAGTCAGGAGAAGTTGATTGTATTGTAGTAGGTAAGGAAATTCTAACCATCCTAGCTGTCTTAGGGAGAGGCAATGGTGAGAACGAAACTTAGCACTGGTTGCAAATTTTGAGATTTTTATTGTAGCAGGTAGACAGTTTCAGAAGGTCAGATTTGTTTAGGTTAGTTAGAACTGGGGAAGCATATAGTAAGGTGCCTAGTAGATGGGTACGAGAGATAGTGAATCGGGATTCCTGTATGAGGAAGTTCTTGCAGCAGTAGAGTGAACCTAGTTTTTTTATGAACTTTGACAATTGTTAGTGCTATTTGTTTGTAGAATTTTATGTTTTAGTCAATATTTACAACAAGTAGCTTGGCTTGAGTTAATGGTGTGATATATGGTGTGTATATATGGATCCCCTTTAGATGCCCGAAATCTCATTTCACCGACAAGGAATCCGTCGGACCGAAATCACCGACAATGCAGATGACCGACAAGGTGAGAACCTGACGGACTCGGTAAGTGTGCGATAGAGTGAGGGATTTAGTGTTAGGGAGCAGACAGGTAAGTGTGCGATAGTGAGGGACTGTAGTTTTAGGGGCGGGTTAAGTGAGTTAGGGTTAGGGTGCGGGTAGGGTAAGTGTGCGATAGTGACGGAATGTATGTTTAAGGGTGGGTTAAGTGAGTTAGGGTTAGGGTGCAGGTAGGGTGTGTGCGATAGTGATGGACTGTGGGTTTAGGGGTGGGTTAAGTGAGTTAGGGTTAGGGTGCAGGTAGGGTAAGTGTGCGGTTGTGTCGGACCTTAGGGTTAGGGTTTGGGTTACGGTTAGTGCATGTATGGTTGTGTGTATTGTCGGTATTTTGTGTTGTCGGTCTTTTGGTGTCGGTGATTTGTGTTTCGGCGTTGTGGCGTTTCGGTAAACTGAAGGGGATCCGTATATATATATATATATATATATATATATATATATATATATATATATATATATATATATATATATATATAAATATATATATATATATATATATATATGGTTTACTACCAAAATTGCGAATGGAGATGCTCTGCTGATGGAAAACTCGAAACCTGAATGTTCAAAATTTCATCTTGCTGAACATCTCCATGTTCGAAAGTTAATATCAGCAAATGCACTGCGCATTCGCTGATATGAACTCAAAGTCCTGTATAGAGATCATGGTACAGTGTGGATTGGGAAATTCATCTGTTTCCTCACCATCGTGCAATCTTGGAGTTGGAATATATAGATAGCAGGGGGAATGGAGAGCACAGCCCTCCACAGGGGGGTGCAGGGGTGCTTTCCCTCTGTAAAAACGTGATGTGAAGTATAGTAGTTTCACTTACCTGAGCTCCTATATGGATATAACATGAGCTGTTCATCGACAATGTCAAATCTGCTGAATTTGTTCAGCTGATTCGACACTGTGCAGTGTTATACATTGTCACTTTCGTTGTTTTCCCTCAGTGTTTCAAACGGAATTTATTTTTCCATTTGCAATTTTGATAGCAAACCTATGTATATATACATATGTTTGTGTGTGTGTGTGTGTGTGTGTGTGTGTGTGTGTGTGTGTGTGTGTGTGTGTGTGTGTGTGTGTATGTGTGTGTGTGCCTATATATTTATAATTGTTAGTAGTAGATATATATATATATATATATATATATATATATATATATATATATATATACATATATACATACATATGCACACACACAGACACACGTACGCACTCATTTTATGTGTGTGTGTGTGTGTATATATATATATATATATATATATATATATATATATATTTATATATATATATATATATATATATATATATATATATATATATATGAAATACACATGCATATATGATGAGTACTTTTGCAAATAAAAAGTAAAGACTTCTTCAGAACACCAGAACCTACAAACAAAACCAATGTAAATCAATGTATTACAAATCGCTTATCAAATTTTACTTCCATAAAATATTTCATTTTTTAAACACCTTTATTGAATTATCACTTGTGATATAGGCAAATTTACATTTATACAAAAGTAATCAAACTGTATTAACAAGTTAAACATTATACTTCACATATATTGCTATACATCATATAACCTAAGCAATATTACAGAAATTATTGAATTCCAGACCCTTTTTTTTAAAAAGAGAAACATCTTTATCAAACCATCACTTACGATATAAGCAATCATACATTTATATAAATGAAAACAAGCCACACCAATACAATTCTAGTTGTAAGTATTTTACATTGCAAATCATATTGGCACACTCCTAGTTGCAAAATTATACATCACTTACAATCTACCCAATCATTTTCAGTCAAACATTCAACAGCTCATTTAAGTCCTGCCTTATTTAAACCTCATTCCTCCCTTGTATGTGTTGTTTCCACAATTCCCATGTTTCCTATGTAGTTTGTTCCTACCCTTTTCTAAAGATCTTAATTCCAGTTGTTTTATCTCTGCTAGTATATTCACTACTTCTAAGACAGCTGATTTAGATTCTGATTTCCACTTTCTAGTAATTGCTTTTTTTGGCAGCCACCACAGCAAGGCCTTACGATGTCTAGGCAACTCTGATTCTGTACAATAGATCAGAAAAATCATCTCCCTCATCAAACCAATCCACCCACCCAGCATCTCCTACAGTGGATCCCACAGGGAATCCTTAAATCCACCAACCCACCACACTTCCAGATCATATGTTCCCATGTATCTCTTTCTTCCCCGTCACACTTCCAACATTTGCTGTCTACCTGAGGATAAATTCTCTGGAGTCTACTTGAAGTATACAAAATATCTATGTAAACATTTCCAAGCAAAATTCCTAAATCTTCTAGATTTTGTTGCATATTTGAGAGACATGCATATGTCCTCCCATGTTTTCTTTGTGTATTGCTTAATTGTTTATCCAATCTCTCTTTTTCTAACCTCTTTTGATAGATTCATTGCCATGCAATATTGTACATGCTCTACTAATTATTCCCTTTTAATGACAGCTTCTGTTCTACATTCTGCTAAAAACTCTACTAGTGCAGGTCTTTCATTTAGAACCCCCCGCCATTTCTTTTTTTTTCTCTTTGCCGGTACTCTGATATCAGTCCTTGACAGGGAAAGCAATCTTAACCTGCACTCCAAATAAATTCTTGGTCTCTTCCCATTCTATTACCTTTCCTTCTCTAATAAATTTGTGCCCACAAATTAGTAAAGTGCAATTAGAACTTTGCCAGCAAAAAAAAAAAAAAAAAAAAATCATAAATATATAACATGAGCTAAAATGTCAACATTTGGGAAGTGAGGTGTGGCAAAAAACACATAAAAACAAGTAAAGCAGTTTAAAGTTTGAGCAACGATTTAATCCTCATTAAAACACTGATGCCTGGCATTTCAGTGGCATTAAAACAAAGTAGCCACTACAGTTCTTTATTTTCAAATATGCTGTCTAAATTACCCATACTTGTATTTACATTATCACTTTCTATAAGAAAAAAAACATTAAGTAATGTCTACAAAGACCATTTGTTGACAATACCGATGTATATGTAAGTATGTGTGTTTGTGTTTGTATGCTTATACATGCACGTACACACACACACATAAATATATATATATATATATATATATATATATATATATATATATATATATATATATATATATATATATGCAAACAAATTGACAACACATATGTTGACACATCACTGAATGTTCTCTGAGGCATAACCTTGCAGCATGCAATGATAACACAGTGTTAACCCTCATAAGGGGCTGTTCTCCCCACACTCCTCCAGCTAACTATATATTGGTATAATGATTAAGGTGTTTAGCTCACATGGACTGAGTGAGGGCCTATTGGGGCTAATCTGTGGACCATGGTTAGTGAACTGTGACTGATAGAAGTACTTGACAGTTGAAGCTGACAGTGAAGCCTAGGAGGAAGGCCTAAAGCCTTATCGTTGGAGTACTTAAGTTTGGAGCTAAGAGTGTGGCACAGAGGAAAGGCCAATAGCCTGAGAGCAAACTGTAGAGGGAACACTAAGTTCAGAGTTGAAAGTGGAGCATAACAAAGAGGCCTACAGCCTAGGAATATCTTAATAGTTCTAAGACAGACAGAGTATATTATGACTGGGCATCCCAGTATGACGAACTATTTTTATTTATTTAACATTTGTTTACCGGGAAAGTCTGACTTGGAACAAATCCAATTTTCAGCAGAAGCCCAGGGATAAACACTCCAGATGCATGTCTTTTTAACATGGATGGAAACTGGAGCACCTGGTGGAAACCCACATGAACGCATGGAGGCCATGCAGACTCTGCACAGAAGCACCCCAGTTGAGTATCGAACTGGAGAACTCTCTTGCTATGAGGTGACAATGCAAACATAGCACCACTGCACCCTGACAAATTGGGAAGTTACTGTTTTTGTTGTGTTTTGAAAAGCCTAGTGAGCTAACAATATTGAAAATTACACTGGTGCAAAATGTGGACATTTCAGGTGCAATATTCTTGCATGATATCCTGAAATATGGCTTGCTGCTATCCAAGTGAGTATGTTTTCCCCAAAAATGCCCAGATGAATGATTTAAAGTATATGTTAAAAATGATGGCTTTAACCTGACAGCAGCAATTAAGAATGTTACAGTCATAATATATAAATATATATATATATATATATATATATATATATATATATATATAAATAAAAAACGTATAATAAGCTGGTTGCATAAGTGTGCACACACTTAAACTAATACTTGGTTGAAGCAACTCTTTATTTAATTACAGCATTCAGTCTTCTTGGGTAGGAGTCTATCAGCATGGCACATCTTGACTTGGCAATATTTGATCACTCTTCCTTGCAAAAGTGCTCCAAATCTGTCAGATTGCAAGCTCATCTCTCATGCACAGCCCTCTTCAGGTCACCTCTGAGACTTTTTATTGGATTTAGGTATGGGATCTGGCTGGGCCATTCCAAAACTTTCATTTTCTTCTGGTGAAGCCATTCTTTTGTTGATTTGGATGCATGCTTGGGGTCATTGTCATATTAAAAGGTGAAATTCCTCTTCATCTTCAACTTTCTAGAAGATGCCTGAAGGTTTTGGGGCAAAAGTGACTGGTATTTGGAACTGTTCATAATTCCCTCCACCTTGACTAAAGCCCCAATTCCAGCTGAAGAAAGCAACCCCAAAGCATGATACTGCCACCATCATGCTTCACTGTGCAGATAGTATTTTTTTAGTGATGCGAAGTGTTGTTTTGGTGCCAAACATACCTTTGGGAATTGTGGCCAAAAAGATCATCCTTGATCTCATCAGATCATAACACATTTTCCCACAAAATTTAGCTGGGCCTGGATGTTTTTCTGTGTAAGAAAAGGCTTCCATCTTGCAACCCTACCCCACAGCTGAGTCATATGGAGAATACGGGAGATTGTTGTTACATGTAGTACACAACCAGTACTTGCTAGAAATTCCTCCAGCCCTTTCAGTTTTGCTCTAGGTCTCTTGGAAGCCTCCCTGACCAGTTTTTGTCTTGTCTCTTCATCAAGTTTGGAGGGAAGTCCAGTTCTTTGCAATGTTACTGCTGTCCCATATTTTCTTCACTTTTTGATGACTGTCTTCACTGTGTTCCATGGTATATCCAATGCTGTGGAAATTTTTCTGTATCCTTCTCGTGACTGATACCTTTCAACAATGTGATCTCTTTGATGCTTTGTAAGCTCTCTCCAAACCATGGCTTTTGCTGTAGCAGGCAACTGAGTAAATGTCAGGAAAATCCTACTAGGACAGCTGAACTTTATTTGGTGTTAATCAGAGTTTCTTTAATTGGCAGTTGTGTACCCAAGAAGATGGAATGTTGTAATTAAATGAAAAGATGCTTCAAAAAAGTATTAGTTTAAGGGTATGCACACTTATGCAACCAGCTTATCATACTTTTTTTTATTTTTTTATATTTTTCCCCTAACAGATTTGTTTCTCAATTAAATTGTACAGGTTGTAGGTCACATTAAAGGTGGGAAAAGTTTTAAATTATTTGTTGTGGTCTAATTTTTTATATCACAAAAACCTGGCATTTATTAGGGGTTTGTAAACTTTTTATATCCGCTGTATGTATGTATATATATATATATATATATATATATATATACACATATATCTATGGGATCCAGACACATGCTCGACTAGCATATGTCCGAATCACAAAACATCGAACACACATACACGAAAGCGCTTAACATCAACAAGTGCTTCAGTGTATGTGTGCCTGTTTCGTAGATCACACTACAGTGCGGATAAGGGGAAATTCCCTTTTCCCCACTGTAGTGCAATCTCGGAGTGATAATAATAAAGTAGGGGGGTGTGGGGGTGCAGGGATGTGAAGCCCCACTGCAGAAACGTAGATTTTTTTTTTTGAACAACACATACACGAAAGAGCTTTTCAATGTTAAGCGCTTTTGTGTATGTGTGTTCGATGTTTTGTGATTCGGACATATGCTAGTCAAGCCTGTGTCCTAGACCCATATATATATATATATATCAGACTAGCAAAGAGAAGGAGCTAGAAAATCAAATAAGGTAGACAGCGAAACAAAAGAACTCAACGGAATCTGTCTGCAGGATACAGAACCAGAAATGCAACCTGTACAAAATGCCAGTACAGAACTGAAAGTGAGCTAATGAAAAAATACCAAATGCAAACTATGAGGGATTTCAGTACAGGAAATGTAAATGAAATGAAATGAGGAATGTTGGTACACAGACTAAGAAAATATCAGTGCAAGACAGAAGTATGTATAGAAACATGTAAGAATTATTAGTACAGTGACAGGAAAACAAATGAAGAAAGACCCTTGACTGAGGAGTTTGAGAACACAGTGACACCATAAAGTGAGATAAGGAAGGAAAATGTGGATTTCTAATACTGTTTCTGCTAGCATAAAGCAGGAAGCACAACTGAAAGCAAATCTGTGACTCAAGGAAAAATTAAAACAGATTTGTTTTATTCTGATTTACCATTGGCAGTGAAATTACAAAATAAGAAAATCGAAGCCCTCCTCAGTATGGAGAACATCGATGTCTGTGCTGTGACTGAAACCTGGTTCAAGGCTCCTGAGAGCACCCCAGCACTATCAGGTTATACCTCATATTATGCGTTCCGGCCCCAAAATCCGGACCGAACCACAAAAGGAGGGGGAGTATCCATATTCATAAAGGATACCCACACCTCCAGGTTAGTGGCAATGCACGAAGCATCGGAGACCATCCAGGTGCAATTAACCATAGGTAAAACTGCCCTACAGTTTGTAGCATGCTACAGACCACCTTCTCAAACTCAGAAAACCCACACAGCCTTCCTGAAGACACTGGAGAGTATGAATTTCTCTCCAAACACCATCATATTGGGTGACTTCAACTACCCAAACATAGACTGAGAACATTACTCAAGCCCCAACACCCTAGCCCAAAGGTTCCTGGAGTTCATAAACTCAAATGCTATGGAACAACTAGTCACCATTCCCACAAGAGGAGAAAATATACTAGACCTGATCATCACAAACATGGGGACAAAATGCTCCACACCGGAAGTATATCCCTCATTGGTGAGATCAGACCATAAATTAATCTCATTGGAGATCCACATCCCGCCCCACCCCAGCAAAAAGACCACAGTGAAGAACTTCTCAAAAGCAAACTTCACACTTCTTAAGACTGGAGTGGTATCCTTCAAGGCCCCCGAGCCAGTGGAAACCACAACCCACGCTGCTGAAACCCTTACAAATGCCATCTACGAGCACCTCCAGGAATGTATGGATCAAGCAATCCCTAATCAAATCAAGACCCTTTCCACCAAAGGCAGGCGCCCGGTCTGGTGGACCCCAGCCATAAAGAAACTCTACAACAAGAGGAGAAAGCTTCTACATGACAGAGCAAAATCCCTAAATGGGAAGGCATCTCTGATCAATACTAGCAAAAAACTACGATCACTCATAAAATCATCCAAGGCCAACTTTGAGAGAAAAATCGCTAATGACACAAAAGACAATCATAAGGCCTTCTTTAGCTATGTTAGAAACCTGGGTGGAAACTCCCAGATATGCTCAGAATTAGTCCAAAATGATAAAAAAATCACTGAACCCACAGACATTGCCAACATACTGGCAGACAGGTTCAGTGCAAATATCTCCCCCAAAAGGAGAAATATCTATCCCACCAGAGTCTAGCCTCCCAAACATCTCAGATGCCCAGGTGAGAGCTGCTCTCTAAAGCAAAAACCACAGCATCAATGGGACCGGACGGTGTCCCCAGCTGTGTGCTACACGAACTCAATGAGGAACTAAACCCACACATAAGGCTGCTGTTTAATCTTAGCCTTACTACAGGATACGCACTCCAAAGAATGGCGTCACGGCAACTGTGGTCCCACTCCACAAAGGCGGTGCTTCTACGGACCCTGGAAATTACCGCCCCATAAGCTTGATGAGCCTTGTCTGCAAAGCTATGGAGAGGATCATAATGGAACTCATAAATAAAGACATTGGGGACCTACAGACACTGGATCCTACCCAATTTGGCTTTGTCAAGGGCAGAGCCTGCCTCTTGAACTTGGTCGACTTTTTCGAAACAGTCACTAAGGCCATTGATGAGGGTAAGGCAGTTCACACAGCCTACCTTGACCTAGCAAAAGCGTTCGACACAATACCCCACCCAGGCATCATAGAAAAGCTCACCAGCTTAGATGTAAACCCATATGTCACAAGATGGGTTGCAAACTGGCTCAAGGACAGAACACACAGGGTTAGAGTTGCTGGTGCCATGTCAGACTCTAAGCCGGTCACGAGCGGTGTCCCACAGGGCTCAGTCCTGGGCACCCTCTTGTTCGGCATTTATTTTTCTGAAGTGCAGGCAAACATAGGGGGATTGTGGCTGACAAAATTTGCAGATGACTGCAAACTGGGCACCATAATTGACACTCCATCAGACACAGACATCCTCCAGAGAGGTCTCATAGAAATGGATAACTGGTGCCAGAGCAATGGCCTTAAGCTAAATGCCAAAAAATGTATAGTCATACCCTTTGGGAAAACAAGGTAACCCCTAATTACCACATAGGTGGTAATCCATTAAACACGGAAGAAGTTATCAGGGACCTGGGGACCCAAGTTGACAGTAACCTCTCTTTTCACACTCACATTGCCAAAGTGGTTAGGAAGACCTTCTACATTGCCCACCTGATCATGAAGGGATTCACATCCAGATCAGGAGAGGTCATTGTACCCCTGTACTCTTCACTTATCAGACCAATGATTGAGTACAACGCCCCATTCGAATGTACCTTACCCGACACCTGCAGCAGTTGGAAAGACCCCAAAAGTTCCTCACCAAAAGGATAAAGGGGCTCAAACATATGTCATACGCTGCCTGACTGAAGAAACTCCAGCTCTATTCAGTCGCATACCGCCTGCTCAGAGGTGATCTGTGCCTGACATACAAGGCCATGTCCAACCTGGAATTAATGGACATGCTCCACCTCAAAAAATCCAAATCCACCAGAGCCACGAGAGCAAGAGACTTAAACCTCAACACGGATATAAATAGGATGTGCTGGAGGGACAGATTCATCACCCAGAGACTCCCTATACTATGGAACAGAATCCCAGTCCATGTGAGGCAGAGCCCTTCACTGACTCTGTTCAAGAGAAATCTTGATGAGTGGATGGGAGATCGTAGGTTTACCCCAGGAATCATCTCTGTGTCACTGCTGGACAGAGGCACAGCAAACTAATGGGTATAGTATTCTCATCCTAAGGGGTGGTGAAAGCCACACACACTCTGGCTAGGCTTATAAATGCCCTAGGGCAGATAGCCTAGTATGAACCTATGAACCTATGAAAACAAAAGAAAAGGTTAGTATCCATACAAACTGTGACAGGAATGCAGGTTACTGAAGAACATGATCCTAGAACAGTGACCTTACCTGTAAATCTATTCCTCTCAACTATCCAGATTTGTGCATAGATTTTTGGTCTGTTCCTCTTAAAATTTGTGGCTTTCTGGCAAATCAGTGAAGATCAGGGCTACTATAGAATAATATCTATTTGAGTTTCAGATCTCATATCCTTCAGAAAATGTATAATAATGCAAAAACTGTAATTCTAAGAGGAATATTTAAAATTTTGCTATGACTTTGGACCTTTCTCCCACCATTATTTTTGTCTTTGTCCAGATTCCTTGTCCTTAGGGGTTGAGAGGTATGTATAAATCCCATAAACTTTCAAAAGGTAGATGACTTGTATAATTAGGGGAAAATGTTCCTCAGAGTAGTAAGTCAGAATCAGAGTAACAGGATGGAGGGACAGTACTCATTGAGAACTGCTCAGTTGTCCTGTATTATTTATTTTATTTATTTATTTATTTAATTTACATTTGTTTACCAGGAAAGTCCAACTGGGATAAGACCCATTTTCAGAGGAGGCCCGGGGAGAAAAGCTCCACATACAGAGATTATACAACAACTTATACATGAAATTATACAAAACTTATACAAGAAATTATACAAAAAAATACAAGACATACAGTACACCAAAAATTACATTATATGCTATTATAGCTTACATTTGTATTATACAATCATCTGATATAATTCCTTACTGTAGTGTAGATGTAGTTTATCAAAGTAATATGAGGAAGGGTTTTATAGGAGGGAAATTGGATGGAAAAAGATGAGGTTAGAGATTATCTAGACATGAGAGAGAGCATCAAACTTGAAACTTGTAGGTGAGGACATGATAACAAGAAGAATATAGCAAGTGCAGACAGAAGGAATTCATCAGTTGTACAGAGTGACATCTGTGATGTCAAACAAGACAGCACCAAGTGTCGATACAATACTGTCTGTGACAGAGAAAACTGGTGCTAAGCAATAAGATTTGTGCATCTTAAAATCTGCACATAAACCCAAGATAGTTCACGGAGTATAACTAAAAGTGGCTTTAACAATATGGTGAAAGGCTAGTCTTTATTTTAAACATAGAGATCAGACCCCTAGTGCACTGAAGTTGCTGACAACAGTGTGAATGCAAGGTAGAAGTCTATAAGTAAAGTAGTTTACTTATTTGACATTTGATTACTGGGAAAGCTCGACTAGACATAAATCCCATTTTCAGCAGAGGGCCAGGGAGAAAATCTCCATAAGACATAATACAAATTGTATATATATGACCTTGGGAACATACAAGTGGTAAAAGAAGTTACAAAAAATTATACAGATGAGATCAATAGATGAAAAAAAGCATGATTACATCATAGATAGGCCAAAACATATAAATGCACACACACACACACACACACACACACACACACACACACACACACACACACACACACACACACACACACACACACACACACATATATATATATATATATATAGAGAGAGAGAGAGAGAGAGGTTTATATCAGATCATTTTTAAGGTTTATGGGTTTCAAGAAGCTGTTTCTCAGATGAGTGAAATAGATGGTTAGAAAGGTACTGTTTGAGAATGTTACTGATGGATGGAGGAAAGGATTACCTAGCATTTTGTGGGCAAGTAGAAGATGAGTGTACTTGAGGTAGTTGGGCAACTCGAGACAGTTTAATGTTTTTAATCAGTGCTGTGATGACTTTTATATGTCAGACTGCTTGCAAATCTAGCTAACTTGTTTTGCGATTATGGAGATGTGAACATTGGTAAGAAATGGAGAAGCATACCACAGAGATGTGAACATTGGTAAGAAATGGAGAAGCATACCACAGAGATGTGAACATTGGTAAGAAATGGAGAAACATACCACAGAGATGTGAACATTGGTAGGAAATGGAGAAGCATACCACAGAGATGTGAACATTGGTAAGAAATGGAGAAGCATACCAGAGAGATGTGAACATTGGTAAGAAATGGAGAAGCATACCACAGAGATGTGAACACTGGTAAGAAATGGGGAAACATACCACAGAGATGTGAACATTGGTAGGAAATGGAGAAGCATACCACAGAGATGTGAACATTGGTAAGAAATGGAGAAGCATACCACAGAGATGTGAACACTGGTAAGAAATGGAGAAGCATACCACAGAGATGTGAACATTGGTAAGAAATGGAGAAGCATACCAGAGAGAAGGCAGAAGGTATGTGTTTGCCAGTGTGACCTTGAAGGAGTTGGTGAGGAACTTTTTGATCTGTACAACATAATGTGTTTTTGATATTTTTGTATACAATTTTGTACCTGAAGAGTAAATTTCAGTTGATCATCAATTGTAATGCCTAGTAACTTGTTATGAGATACAACTTCTCTATCTTTGTGACTGAGAGCAGTTATTTTGAAGCTGTTTTTGGGACAAGTTAGAGAAATAGTACTAGCTTGTTTTTTGAGGGGGTTTAGGAAGAGCTGGTTTTCATAGAGCCAGTGTTCAATGGATTTGAAGGCATCTTTAGTAAAGGATTGTAAATTGGGAAGAGTTTTTGATGAGCAGATGAGGGTGGAGTCGGGAGGGAAGCCTATTGAGAGGATATCTGTAAGTTGTTAATAAAGATGCTAAAGAGAATAGGTCCAAGGATAGAGCCTTGGGGCACACTTGTATTAACTGAGAAAAAACAGGAGTATGTAGAGAACCATTTTACAAATTGTTGTGGATGAGAAAAGTATCTAGCAAACTAGACAAATTTTGTATTAGACAGACCGAGTGCAGACATTTTTGAGAGTCATTTGGAGAGACTGTGTCAAAGGCTTTGAAGTGATTTAAAGAACGGGAAGAAACCAAGTTATTATTATCTCTAGCTTTGTTGATGTTATCTAATAAGGCAACCAGGGCAGTTTTTGTGCTATGATATAGGGAAAAACCATGTTAGGTAGAAGTTAGTACATTTTCTTGAAGACGGTAATGTGAGAGTCTGATGTATGGACTTTTCTAGAATTTTAGAGAGGAGGGATAAAATAGCAATAGGCCTAAAGTTTGTGATTTTTAGAGGAGTTACCACCTTTGTGAAGAGGTATGATGCAGAATATTATTTCCAGAGAGATGAAACACGATTTTTGAATTGATCTATTGATCAAGATTGAAACTGGATAAGCAAATGAAGTACCAATTTGCAGATATTATACATGCAAGTTGTTGATGGAGAGTGAGCAGAGCTTGAGTTTACTGAGTAGTTTTTAATGAGAAGAGATTTATTGGAAGTGGGAACCACATAAGGGCCATTGTGAGTTTGTATAGGATTTTCAGTTAGGGTATCCATAGAGACTATAAAATCAGAGTACAATTTATTAGCAGTTTCAATGGGAGAGCAGGGCAGGGGTTGGAACAGCAGGAGTTCCAGGGTGTAAGATTTTGTAAAAAGAAGACCAAATGTTTTCTTTTTTATTTTATATGGTTTAATTATAGATATAACAATACTGTTTTTTTATCAGTTGTGAAATGTTTTATCAAGGTTTTTGAGATGCTTATACTTGTGAAAGGAGGCAGGAGACTTGGCTCTTTGCCAGTATCATTAAATGTTGTCTTTCTTTTGTGTATTAATGTGCAACTAGTGTGGGATAGCCAGATAGTTTGGCTGGATTTAACGCGTTTTTTTCAGATGCAGGCAAGGCTATTTAGGGCACTGAGAAGCAATATGTTGAATTTAAGTACTGCATCATCCAAAGGTAAGGTGTAAAGACTGGACTAGTTAAGAGGTTGAAGAACACTACTGAAAACATCAGGTTTAAAGTTGGTAGGGTTATGTCATTCATTAAGAAGTTTATGTCTGGAGTTGCCGATTATTAATATCTAAGCAAAGATGGGATCATGGTCACTGAGTGAGTCTGCAAGGGTTCTGGAAGACTGGACTTGGGATCTAGTCCAGAATGATGACAGAATTTGAGGTTTTATTGTGGCAAGTATGGGAGGTTAGAAGTTGTGTAAATCCATATAGGTTGATCCTATCTGATGGATAATCTGCTGAAAGGTGTTGCCAGTCAGTACTGATATTGCCAAGAATTGTAATTTCATGGGATATGGAATTTGATATCAAGTTAAGGATATCTTCCAGGACAGGGGTATTTTTAGTTTAATAAGAACAGATAGTGAAGTTAGTAAAAGTAATCCAGGCATTTTACATATAAACAAGTCTTTGAAAAATAAGAGTACTATACAAGATGACAGCCTTCCCTAGGAAAAAGGAAATGTGTGGGGTTTGAAAAAAAAAATAACAAAGGTGCTAGTAAGGAAGCTAGATATCCATGAGATAGAGGGAGAATCCCATTTAAAAGTGGCATGGAAAACTTTCAAGATGGGGTGAGTCAGATGATACCCACAGCATAGAACTGTTAAGAAAAATGTTAGTATTATGAGATAAGTTCAAAGGGGTGACACCTATGAAAAATAAAAAAAACACTAAAAAGGGACTTTTTCTAGAGCACAGGGCAGAGTTACAAGACAGGATAAAGAGGTGATACCCCCCCTAAAAAAAAAGTAAAAGGGATGTCTCTGTTAGGGAACAAGGCAGTATTTGCAGGGCCAGCTTGAACCAATAATTCATTGCAGTATTAATCTGATTGGATTGGGAAGGAAGGCTAAAGGATGCCAGAGCCCAGAAGATGGGCTATACAGACAATAGCGGAGGAGAGGCTTAAGGGAGATGTTAAGGAAAAGTCTGCTACTAGTAAAAACTACCTGGTATCCCATCCCCACAACTGTTAATGATTGGTCAGGTGGCTTGTTAGGGACAGACTACTCATTTTAATTAGTTCAAAACTCATGGTTTTGTACTAGGGGTAGTTGCAACATGTTGAGACTTTTGAGTATATAAATGTATAAAAGTCTAGTATAATTATGATTTTGTAATATACTGATGAAAATAATCTGCACAGGCAATCCCCAGGTTAAGGACAAGATCCGTTTTTTAGTCTGTCCTTAAGTCAAGTTTGTATGTAAGTCGAAACATGTACATATGGTTCTTATTACATATCACTTAATCAAATGTTTGCCTCAGTCAAGTATTTATTTTACTTTTCTTTGCATATAAAACACTTTAGAAACACTTCCAAACAAACGAAAAAACCTAAAACATAATACTGTATACTGTAGCTATGCTTTCTTACTTTCTATGAGCTATGCTTCCTTATTACCTATCAACAAAGCTGGTTTAAACCATCTTGTTATTAAATGCAGTGTTTACACACACACACACACACACACACACACACACACACACACACACACACACACACACACACACACACACACACACACACACACACAAACCACACTTCTCAACTGTACAGATTTTCGCAGAATGTCCAGATTTTGGTCTCCTATTTTTGGTCTGTTTTTCATATGCTTGTGGCTTTCTGGCAAATTAGTGGTAAATTATTACATACTGCAGTTAGAAAATACTGACAGGCATTTGAGCTCCAGACTTCATATCCTTCAGAAAATTAATGCTAACGCAAAACTTGTTATTCTATTAACTTTCTAAGTTTTTAAGAGCAATATTTATTAAAATCGTCCCTATTTTTGGGCATTTGTCCCACTTTTATTTATGGCTTTGTCCAGATTTCTTGCTCTAAAAGGTTTAGAGGTATCTGACACACAGACGCGCACACACACACACACACACACACACACATATATATACACACACACACACACACACACACACACACACACACACACACACACACACACACACACACACACACACACACACAGTCTCTTAACACTACTTTACCTATTCCATAACTAACATCCCCCCTTATGCAGCCACCCACCTCTTAACTGCTGCCAGAGGATCAGTCGCTCGCTCTCACTCTTCACTCTCTCTCTCTCTCTCATACACACAGTCTCTTCCTCATTCATACCAGCATTCACCCACACATCGTTCTCACTCTCCCGATCTGTCATACACACAGTCACTTCCTCAATCATACCTGCATTCACTCATACATCACGCTCACTCTCTCGATCTCTCATACACACAGTCGCTTCCTCAGTCATACCTGCATTCACTCACACATCGCTCTCACATTCTCCAGATTTCTCACACATAGGCACTTCTTCATTCATACCTGCATTCACTCACACATGGCTCTCACTCTCTCCCATTCTCTCTCTCTCTGTCACAAACACACACACACAGTTGGTTAACTTTACCTATTTTTAACTTTTTCATGTTATTTCCAGCATTGCGGCAGCCCATTCATATCTATCGGTTGTCCGCATGTCAGATGTTCATAACCCAGCGACTGCCCATATTTTCTTAAATGGTTGGTAATGCAGAGTCTGAGAATATTTTTGTCATGGTTCCTACAAGCAATTAACAAGCATATGGTCCTTACCTTAGCATAAAAGACAGTTGTCAAAAAGGCTAAATTCAGGCCAGTAGTGTCTCAGTAGTGAAACAGTTTGAAGTGCTAAAAAGGAAGATCAAGAAGAATGGACTGAGTTATGTCACAGTCAGAGCTAATCTGTGGACCATCACTTGTAGTCTATGCTTCATGGAAGTACTAGGAGAAAGGCCTACAGCCTAGGAGTTAACTTTTGTAGTACCTGAGTATGGAGCCAAGAGTGGGCTCTAGGAAAGAGGCCTATGGCCTGAGACTATCTTGTCAGTTCTATGACAGCCTATAGTCAGAGGACTTTATAGACAGGTGAACTATTGTGAAGGAACTGTTTATGATGTGCATTGCAAAGCTAAGTGAGACAGTATTTTTGTAAGAAAATGGTTTGCTTTCAGTTGTCTTACCGTGGTGTCTTTCTGCCTGAATTATATGGAAGGAATCTTGGTTGGTACGGTGGCTTTCAGTTTCCTGACATGAATCCTGTATTCATATGTTTTAATATTTAACATGACAATATACACCATTTCCTGATCTGAGACTGTATTTTAGAACTGTGCAAGACCATGGAAGTCTGCAGAATCATCACAGCAGCTATCACCATGGCCATGCTAAATGCTAATGATACATTCTGGTCAGTGGCTAATGCTAATTAGCCAAGTGTTTTCTCCCAGAAACGCCCATAGGAAGGAATTTATGCAGGAATTATGCAGCCAAGTGATTCAGAGAACTCTTTGGCTTTGTAAATTAGTATTGCCAGCCAAGTTAATTAATACGGCAAACATATTGTGTTCCCCGATTATAGTCAATGGGAGAGAATGGATTCTAGGTAGGTCTAGGGAAGATCAACACATCTCATCTGTAGAAGTGGAGTTTTGTGTGCGTCTGCGCATGTGTGTGTGTGTGTGTGTGTGTGTGTGTGTGTGTGTGTGTGTGTGTGTGTGTGTGTGTGTGTGTGTGTGTGTGTCTCTCTCTCTCTCTCTCTCTGCATTCTCTGCAAGGATATAAATGATATCTGGTGAATCTGTGTGTGTGTGTGTGTGTGTGTGTGTGTGTGTGTGTGTGTGTGTGTGTGTTTCTATCTGGTGGTCGCAGTACAGGAGATTAGAGGATCAATAATGCTTATATGTGTGTGGGGGTGTGGGTGGGTGCATGGGTGAGTATAGGGGAATGGATGAGTGCATCCAGAAATGCATCTGAGTGATGGGAGTGTCTTTATTAACAGAGAATGTGTGTGTGTTGTGTGTGTGTGTTGTGTGTGTGTGTGTGTGTGTCTGTGTGTGTGTGTGCATGTACAAGCGCATGTATGCATATGAATGCATGTGTGTGTGTGTGTGTGTGTGTGTGTGTGTGTGTGTGTGTGTGTGTGTGTGTGTGGAAGAGTGAGTGAGGGGTGTTCCTGTGCCAGCAAGATGCATGGGCTGTCCTTCCCTTACTGCTGCTATACATCTGAATCATATTTTACACAGAGTAAATTACACCTTGTGGAGGTAGCATTTTAAGCAAATTAAGAGATTTTTCCTAAATCCCTGGGTATGTGTGTGTTTGGTTCTTTGGTATGCAAAGTCTTTATTGTGCTGAAAACAGTGGCTGGGGAGTAAGTGCTTATTTTAACTTATGGAGGCAGAATTACAAAACAGATGATGAACTTTCCACAGCTAAATATTTTATAACCCTATGCAAGTCACTTCAGCTTAATTTTGGCATAGATGACCAATGAAAAGGAATCCAGCAATTAAAATAATGTGGTATTGAAAAGCAGTGTACAGGCAATAGTTGCAAAGTAGTACATGTTTACCTTCAGATTAGTTAATAAATTACACCACATAACACATGCTCTCTGCATTGTGCAGCAAGTTTTCAAACTCTTAAAAAGATAATGCTCAACCATTATTTTGATTTATTATATAAATGTATAATTAACTGCATAAATGTATAGGAAAATGCCATCAAAGCATGAACAAAGAAGGTGTAAAGGTGAACACAACTGTGATGACATTGCTGCATTAAGCAGTCATTATTTTACTCAGAACATCAAAAAGATGTAACAGAATATAACTAATCTTACCTTGGAAGGAAGAGTTCATAAAAAGTTAATGTCCATTAGTTATCATAATGATTACAAAAAAGGCCATAAGATATTCTCAAGGACTGATAAAGCAGATTCTTGTTTGAAGTTACTGCATCAATACATCTGGTACACAAAAAAAATCATCTGTACAGGTTCAGAGCATACTAGCCTTTCCTTTTGGCATCACCGATCAACATGACAAAAGACAGAAAAATATAATGATGAACTTATTCAAATATTTATAATGGTCAACTTATGATGCATAGTATGGACTCCCTAGTGAAATCTCGAGACTCACACTGCCAAGTCCTGAGACATCACAAAAGAAAAATGAAACTACAGAAGAAAAGTGAATAACTAACTTCGTTCTTCTCCTTTAAGCTTTTATTTTGCAAGGGGTGCAAGCAATCAGCAGCACTTCATGCAGGAGAGGAAACCCTTTCTGAGGTCAATATATCTCAGAGAAAAGGGATTATTTTGAGAAATGGTAATATTAGATGGTATAAGTCCAGATTTTCAGCTATTCAGTCTCCAAATCTTGGGTCTCAGCAATGCAGGTCCCAAGACTTTAAATGGTTACCACACTGTTCTATTAAGGTTTCATTTCAATTTGCCAAAGGTAGTACCTTTCAGTCAAGCTTCCCCCTCTGTAGTCACAACCAACTGACTTATAAATTCTAATTCCACGGTCGTACAAAAGGAGGGAAATGGTAAGTTGTTTTCAGTAAATTAATTTCAGAGGTTTGAGACTCACAGATGTTACCTTTCTAGAGTTGTAACACTCTCTTATTAAACAACCTCACCGGAAGTAAAATGCAGGTGGTAAGCTAAGAATGACTGCATAGGTGTACTTATACTGAAACAAGACTACGATGCTTGCCTTTGCTGTCTGCCACAAGGCTGACTTTGCATCCTTCTTTTTGAGTGCAACCATCAAGGTACATATAAGAACATGAGAAAGCATGATTTTTACGACAGCAGAGAAAAGTTCAAAAACTGCAAGCACTTACAATGACGTGTATAGTGGGACTGCTTCCCATAAAACAATAAATAAATAAGTGCAGGAAGGAAGCTAAAATACAAGAAACTGATATGGTCATCTTAAGTCACCTGATCTGTGCCATCATCTCTCCACATGGTTTAAGCTTTTACTATTATAACGTTGTGACTGCTTACTGCAGTACAATATAGGCCTGGTCATTAATTAATATACAGAACTTTCAGCTATCAGCTTGTTTGAGGTTAATATTTTAATCTGCAGATGCCTGAGATGGGTGGCAGGGGCAGCAAAGGGCTACAATATTCTGGTATGTTTGTTCTTTTATAAATGTAAGTTATCTGTCTAGGTATCTATGTATCTACAGGGTAGCCTTTAGTTCCAGGAATTGTATTATAATTGCATATTTTACACAGTCAGATGTTGACTAATGAATGTACTGACTTAAATATAATAGTAGTTTTACAATAGAAAGCTGCCAAGATACTATTTTGAGTCACCTTTTTGCTGATCTGCAATGTTTTGCACTATAAGACAAGAGCCCAAATCTAGCCTGCTTTTTACTGACGTAGCCACTAGAGGGATTTTATATGGCTCTACTATTTCACCCACATCCACTCATCCACAAACAAGGTACCTCTAGTACTGTTTGAGAGTAGTAGATGGTGTAAGAGAAGTCATCTGCGATTCTGCAGGTAACATAGCTTTGAGAAGCCCTGGTCAACTGAAAGTAGCTAAACTTATTATGGTCTGCACTATGCAGGAGGGATATGCACCATAAGGTATGCATTCCTGTCCACCCACAAAAAAACAGAAAAGCAGGCTAGGCATCAGCATTCCTTTCCTCCTCCTGCCACCTCTTCTAGTGCCTACAGCAACAGTTAGAACCAATGCCGACTAGCATAGTCATAGTCAGGGCATTATCCCTGCATGCCACAGATGACAAGGGAAGTTGGCACAGTACTTTATGGTACAGTTCATGTACTTATTATTGTTATTTATGCTGGCCGGCAGAGCCTACCTTCATGGTTAATAGGCTTCACATACTATCCAGCCACTGGCAGGATATTGCACATTCTCTTGTCTGTCTTTTTGCTATAAATCCCTGGTAAAAGATATTTTTTTCTCAGGTTTCTGACCAATAATTAATATGAGTTCTGGACAAAAGCTTGAAAACAACTACCCAATTTTATGATTGCAAGAACCTGTGAAGGATTAAGCTCAACAGAGGTCCATGCATTAAAGAAGAAAATAAAGTGCCTACCTCATGTTTTTATGATGGACAGAATTATTTTATTCATCCCATAAGATCATGAGTATACTTCATCTCAATTATCAGGATCCCCATTGATAGACATCTGTTGCTGCGGTAGCATTGTCGCCTCATAGCAAGAAGTTGTCCCGTTCGATTCTCAGCTAGACCGTCTTCTGTGTGGAGGCATACGTGAATAGGGCATGCCTTCGTTGAAGGTTGTGCATCAGGGCTGGTAACCCGGTACGTAAAAATTCACTACCAATCATTAGCGGACCGGAGTTCAGCTGTAGCAACCCCTAACCGGGAAAAGCCGAAAGACACAAACTGTTAATAACAAAAGGAGAGCTAATCAGACTGCCTACAATACAGATAACTTATTCTCAAAGACATTACTAAAAATGACCAAACTACCAGAATCCTGGGCTAGGATGCAATCTATTCTTTTCTAACTTTTCAGGATATTATCACACCTAAATACAACCAGTTCACATGCATAGTGGTTTATATGCTAACATTCTGGGACTAAGGCATTGATTTGCAGATTTAACATACAGACACAAGAACAGGGCAGACTCAAATTTAAAATTAAATGCAGAGCCTAGTGACATAGTTCTCCCATCTACACCATGCAGTACAATTCTAGCTGCTTGCATTTTAGCCTTTAATATAGAGATGTGGTTGCTGACTAGGCTTGGTATGGTAAGAAGGTTTTTATCTCCATTGTCCTAACAATTACGGCTATAAATTATTTAGCCCTTGCAATTAAATATCAGAATTCATTTTTCGATAAAGGCAGTATATCTTGCAATAAACTCTCAAGTCATATAAACACTTTGGAAACAGGTAAACATGTCCCGAACTAGAAAACTTCTGTGTTGTTGTAGACACTTTATCCAGGACTGCTATGACAGGCATACTAAACAGAACACATGCCTGGAAGCCAACTCTAAATTATTTAATTTGCCTGTCTCTGAAAACCTACTCTTTGTCCTGTCTGCTTCTGGATTATAAAAATCTAACAAGAACATGTGAAAAGTTCACATATTTCCAAGGTGGCATATCATCTTGCAGTCCTTCATTTTATTTCCCAGTATCTAAAGTATACTTTCACAGGAAGTCATGTGCTATCCTGCAATGAGGCCTACACAAATACAGCAAAGAAAAGCATATTCAATATTTATCACATTTCACAAAAAGTTACAGCTTAAGTTTCTTCACAAGACAATTCAGTTTTTTTCTTAATCTGTCTGTACTTGGAGATTTATACTTAATCCTTAGGATTCAGAAAAATGCTTATCACTTGCACCTGTTGTCCAGCACAGGCTAGAAATTAGCATGCGGGTGAGAAATTGTGATTCAGAGACATGTACGGCCACGATAGCAAACACCTCATTATCAGCTCATTACCATGTCTCTGATGTGAACAGCACTATCACACCTACTGTAAATGTGCTAGTGCCCTCCCTTGAGGCCCATGCATCATGTTAACAAAGGCAACCCCTACAGACACACACACACACACACACACACACACACACACACACACACACACACACACACACACTTCGAGCCATTCATGCCTATGCACCCACATCCACTTATCTACAAAATACTAACACGCACTTGCTCACAGTCAGGAAATCGCTCTCCCATAAACCTGCATGCATGCTCCAATATACCAGATTTGCAATGTCTTACCTTCCTCTGCTAGAGCAACCACACAAGCAGGCTCACACACACACACACACACACACACACACACACACACACACACACACACACACACACGTGTCCATACACTTATGCACACACTAACATACCCCACATCTTTGCCGAGTTTACCTTCACCTCAAAAACTCCCAAAAAAAATAAACAAGTGACCACGTTCAAAATTTTATGGCATTCACTTTTTCTTCCTAATGTAAAATTTTGCTCTGTTGAATGAGCTGAGGAATTTTCATGGAATTATATTTGGCTATTTAACATTAGCCCCTACCCTGGATTGCCATATTAGCATGCGGCTTCCCATGCAAGACCATTTCCTGTAATAAGGGGAAAACCTGAGAGAGAGAATGATCTATGAATCAAAAAGGCTTAGAAGAATGCAGAAACCTTCTGGGATAAGGCTTTTGCATTCTGCTAAGCCTTTCTGCATCCCACGGAATATGTCAATGAGCCCTCATTGTCATAAAACATTAATTAGGTGGCTGTAATTATCATAAGTTACTTGTTTCACATCAGATTATTTATGTTAAAACTCCACCTTAATAGCTGCTAAAATAGATGTTTGAACTCTTTTAAAGCTTATTTGCATAAGTGATTTCATAAAACAAGTTACTCAGGCAAAACCATGCTTAAAAGGAATATAATGGATGTTTACTAATTCACCTCTCCATAATTATTTTAGAGAATATAACTGAATACTGCCTTATTTTTATCTACAGATATTGGTCTAATTCTGAAAAATCTGTGTTGTATCCCATATTTTAGCAATCTTTACCAAACATAGATCTTAATTTCAACCTTACTGATTTTATTTTCATAAAAGCCTTTTACTAATCTGTGTTTAAACACTGCTGATGGTAACAACAAATACCATCGTAGAAGATAATGTGAACGCCTTTCAGGATATTCCTAGAATCATGTTTTTCTTATACTGTTGTTATTAGATTTTGTTTAACTTAGGCATGTCTACAGCATGTATAATTTATTCTATGAAATGTACAACACTTCTTAGAAAATAGACCAATATGCATTTATTTTACAAACATTTGTGATACAGAGGGAAAGAAAATGATGTTTTTGGACTTTTCGTGTTACTGTCAAGATAAAGGCCTATCTATATACAACATATATCACTAAAGTTTTTTGTCTTTTTGTAATACCATCCTTTTCTGTATTTGAAGATAATACATTTCCACTCCCATATTTGGCTATTAACTTTTGTAATAAATCAGAACACTAAACTAAATTTCCATAGCTGTTAGTGGTGGACTAACAACAAACTGCTGTTATTTGACTGTAGACAATCTAACCCATTTAGTGCAGACCAATGTATTGTATGAGGAAATTCTGTTGGTACAAACAAATTTAAGATCAGTTTTGACTAAACAAAATGTTCATTTTTACCAACACAGCTCCCACTTTTAATTTGTCACAGAAGGTTACAGCTGTGAGCTATATTTTTTGTGGTGCATGACTTGAATCCCTTATCCCTCATTTGCCTTGTGTGTGACCTTAAGTTGATATACCTGCAATAGAATGTCACAAATTTAAATTATGGTAAAGAAACAAGATGTAGTTTTCCACTAACATAGTGCAGTGGTACCAAAAGAACAAGCCACCTTGGCTCCCATCGCTACACCAGTGATTTGTTGATAAATCACTTTCTTAAATGTGAAAAAAAATATTTTTCAAAATTAGGTCCAATAAAATTGGACAAACATTAATGTCAATATCATTGACTTGACACATCTATTTTAAATAAAGTTTCATGTAGTTTAATCCTTCTACAGGATCTATGTGGGTATAAAGTGATGCTATATCAATAGTACGCAAAAGTTCTCATTACCTGAAAATTTATACTGTTTTTACTGATTAAGGAAGGACCAATAGTCCATAATAAAAAACATATTTCTTTGTACTAACAGGTTAAGTATTTTGTCTAAATAATGTGAAATTGTTGTGAATTTGTGCCTTGGACATGAAACAATTGGCAGAAATGGTGGACAAACAGAATTCTTATGTGTCTTAGGGATTCCAAATATTTTTCCCATTCCAGGCTTGTCCACAGACAGAAATTCAAACAATGGATAATTGATGTATTTCATATTAAACAAACAAAAGATAGAGGAGTCAGTTTCTTTAAAACTATTTAAAACATCATTTCTTACAACCCTTTTGTAGTGAGTGGTGTCACATAATTCTAGCATTTGTTTGCTATATTTGCTTTCATGTATGACTACCATTCCACATCCTTTGTCTGCCATCATGTATCACAAGTGCTTATAACTTTTAAGCTGTCTAAGAGCTTGATATTGTTGACTACTAAGGTTAAACATTCTCAAATTCTGCTCCACAAGCCTTAGAAAATGCACCCAGTATAGCATTTAATACAAGACTGAATGTGCTAGGCTTTTTATCAGTGGTAGTCAAATCATTTTTACTAGCTTCAGCATTGCATAATGTATATTTAAGATTTAATATTTTGATTTACAATTTGAAATTGACTAAGTCTGTTTATTTAACATGATTCAAAGGAATAAATGAAAACAAAACTTTTGTTAAAATTGATAGCTCACAGTCAGAAAATACTTGATTAGAAAGGTTGAAAATAAAGGGAAAATTATTATTTAATGCTCTCTCTGTCCGCCTCTCCCTCTTTTCTTTCTCTGACTGTTCGTATTTTTTTTGCTGCTAACATTGTCTTGGGAATGGACCCTAGCTGAAAATAAGGTGATGGCGAACCCCATTGAAGAGAAACATTCTTGTGCATGGTTTGCTGAATATTATCAGTTACATTACTGCCATTGGTCTGTCTGCTGTCAGTAATACTACTGGATGAATTCCCGATTGAGCTACTCTCATTGGTAGAAAAAGTATCCAATTGTGTGACATTATTTCCAACAGATGCACAGTTCACATTTTGTTTGGTGATATCTTCAGTATAAAAGTGCTGAATATTTTTAATAATATAAGTTTAATTGTGAGAATAAGCATTAACATCTTTAATAAGTTTCTTAGTTTTCTTTGCTACCAAGGTAGCAATGTGTCTGTTAACCTTAATAGCAATACCATTGTAGACACTTTTTCTGAATTAAAATGTCTGTGCTTTGAAATAATGTCATTAAGTTGTTCAACCTCTGTTTTGACAGTTTGCAACAAAGTCCCTTTACATCTGAGATGCTTCAGCATTTCCAGCCCTGTATTATTGTATAAATCGACCAATTCACAGTATAAAGGATCTTGGTAAGTAATTGTGTTAAGGAATTTGTAAACTCTAAGACACACAGGCATGACATGTAAATCCATTCAGCTCTTCAAATATAAACTATCATATTCTAAAGATTTATATTTGATTAATAATTTCTCAAGTTTTTAAATAAGGGACTTACAGTTAGAAACAGTTTTGCAGTTCCTGCTGTTAAAATTATTAAGTGTTCGTAGCTGACCGAGTAGAAAATAGATTGGTAACTTTGTTCTCAACGAATTTTAAAATGAAGCCTAGTTCTGGTGAGTACCTTTCTGCTAAAAGTGTAGAACTACTGGAATCACTTGCTTCACTAAAATTATGATAAGAAACTTGAATTCCACTCCTGCCAGAACAGTGCCTTAGCTCATTCCAGTTACTGCCATTTAAATCTCCTCTTTCACCACCCATTCTATTCAGAACTGTGTGCATTTGATAAAAATGCACTTTGGAAGGTCTGTGAAAACACTTGTAAGTCCATTGGAACAGGATACACATTGACATCCAAATTATTATCATGGTCAGTATCACCAACACCATTTCTGACATCTTCAGAAGACATAAACGTATTATCACTACCACCAATATCACCTCCTGGGCCAAATGAACCCATGCTAAAAGGTTGCATATAAATGACTACAGAACACAAATTCAACTGAAGGCAAGGAACACAAACTACTGCACTGAACCACCTTGCTGGCAACTATGAAAAAACTCAAAAGAGATATGAGGTAGTGAAGAACCACAAAGAAAATTTAGTGTTTTTGTTCACTTTGTTCTAAAATAAAGAACTTGATCAGAAACAAACAATACACTATTCAATGCATTTAAATATCGATCTAAAAATACTTTGAAACAATCAGTTAAAAACAGTATAAGCACTTTCTGTGCTGTCATACTCCATATATTGGGAAGTATTAAAACAGTTAATTTAGTCGACTAAAAAAATAAAATCCATATAACAAAATACATGTAAAGCAACAAATAATATAATAATACTTTAAACATCATAAACAATTATTATAATTATTTAGATTACCCTGGGTTTAAGCATACTTTTTATATTTATATGTACGTTTAACCCTAGAAACTTGTCAGCCCTAAGGAAAACTGACAATTTCTCTGATCTCTAAAACTTGGCTGCAACTGCCAACAAAGTTCAAATCATTAATCAGCTCTAAAACAGAGAAGTGGAAATTTCTAAAACCATTACAAATTAAGCTATGTTTGCCTGACAAATTAGTACAGTCTTTGTCCTTTATTGCTTTGACATGTTCCCTTATAAATCATGTTGCTGGACTTATTCATGTTACTGTCAAGATAATGGTCTGTCTATATAATACATATATTACTAATTTTTTTTTGTCTTTTTGTAATACCATCCTTTCCTATGCTTGAAGATAGTACTTTTCCTCTCCCATATTTGCCTATTAATTTTCACAATAAATCAGAACACTAAACTAAATTTCCACAGATATTAATGGTGGAATAACAACAAACTGCTGTTATCTGATTGTAAATAATCTAACCTATTTAGTGCAGACCAATTTATTGTATGAGGAAATTCTGTTAGTGCAAACAAATGTAAGATCAGTCTTTTAATAGACAAAATGTTCACTTTTATCAACAAGACTTGCACTTTTAATTTGCAATTATTACAGAAGGTTAAGGCTGTGAGCTATACTTTTTTGTGGTGCAGGGTTTAATCACTTACCCCTCATTTGTCTTCTGTGTGACTTTAAACATATCACCTAACCAGACAGTGTTTGGTGGCAAAATTTGAGCTGGGCTCCTCAATGGTCCCCTGGACTACAAGTCTAGTAAAGTACAGTCGTGTATACTTACCATTAATGTAAATGTTCAAGTGTATTCACTGTTGCAGTCATCACACTTGAGTTATCTGCCTGCAGTTAGCTCTCAGTTGGCCCGAATACCAGAGTCTTAGTATTCCTGTATTGGATGCTGTCGCTTCTTCCATGACGTCAGGTCGCCAGGGGTATAAAACAGGCAGCCAACACCATTACATCAGTTTTTCTTGCTCCAAATGTCAGGAGCCCCCAAATAGGGAGCTAGTATATGGTGGGGAATACCACCAGTAAAAAGTATATACCAATGCCATTAGGAATGGCCATAGAGAGGAGAGGTAGAAAGATGAAGAAACCAGGGGGCTGGAGGGAGAGAAACCAGGACTGCAACAGTGAATACACTCAAACATCTACATTTTTGGTAAGTGTACACAACTGCACTATGTTCTTCATGTTTCACTGCTGCAATCATCACACTTGGGTTGATTCCCAAAGCTGAGGAAGGGTGGAGGCAGTCAAGAAAGGATAGGGCTGGCTAGTAGGCCTTGGAAGACTGCTTGTAGCAAATCCATCCCTGGATTTAGAAAAGATATGTAGGTGGTAATGCTTGGTGAAGGTGTGTACAGAACTGCAGGTTGCAGCTTCCAGAATGTCCCTGGTAGGGACTCCCCTGAGAAATGCTGTAGAGGTGGAAGTAGCCCTAGTGGAATGTGGTCTGATCCCCTGTGGGGTAGGTTTTCCATGGTGCTTGTAGCAGAAATGGATGCAGTCTGTTATCCATTTGGAAATGGTTTGTTATGCAAGGGCCTTACCCTCTGCCCCTGTAGCAAAACTGACTAGCAGCTGGTCAGATTTTCTGAAATGCTTAGTTCTGTCAAGGTAGAACCTGAGCTGCCTGTGCACATCCAAGGAGTGCAGGATCTTTTCCTCTTTATTTTGACGGTTAGGGAAGAAGGTTGGCAAATGGATGGACTGGTTTAAAGCCACAATGGACACCACCTTAGGCATAAAGGATGGGTTAGTCCTGAGGGAAACCCTGTCAGCAAGGAAAATAATGAAGGGTTCCACAGCCATTAGTGCATGTAATTCAGACACTCTTCTTGCTGATGTTATGGCTACAAGCAAGGCTGTTTTCCAAGAGAGGAATTTTAACTCTGCTGAGCCAGCAGGTTCAAAAGGAGAAAGCGTGAGCTTTTCCAGTACAAAGTTAAGGCCTCAGGCAGGGGGTGGGTGCTCTCCTAGGGGGCTTTAAGTTGTTAGCCCCTCTCAGGAACTGTTTGATGAGAGGGTGAGAAAATAGAGGGGGCTCAGTATTATAATGAGCTGAGATGGCAGAGGCATGAGTCTTAATGGAGGAGAAGGATAGGCCTCTGTGGAGTAGCTCTGCTAGGTAATCCAGGATTAGAGGTAATGAGGGCACTGCTGTGTCCTTCCCTTGAGACTGATTCCAAGAACAATATCTTTTCCACTTTTCAGCATAGGATTTCCTAGTACTAGGCCTTCTGGCTTCAAGAATGACATCCAGCACGTGTTTGCTAAGGGTTGCTGGTGGGGTATTCAAGGGATAAGCCAGGCTGCAAGGTTTAGGGTTTGCATTTGTGGATGCAAAATCTGTCCCTCCTGCTGAGATAGCAGGGTAGGAGTCTGGTGAAGGTGCCAGGGTGGCACTGTTTTCAGGCTGTGTATGAGTGGGTACCAGTGCTGGTGTGGCCAGTCTGGGGCGATAAGAATTGCCCTTGGTCTGTCCTGTTTTATCTTGAGTAGTACTCTTGAGAGAAGGGGCAGATGGGGAAAGGCATAAATTGAGAGGTTTTCCCATTGAAAGGATAGGGCATCCACCTTCCAGGCCCTGTTGTGAGGGTTCCTTGTGCAGTATTTGCTCAACTAGTGATTCTCATGGGAGACAAAGAGGTCCACCTCCGGTGTCCCCCACCTCTGGATCAGAAGGTTGAAGGTGTTGGGCTCCAATTTCCACTCGTGAGGGTCTAGGAGATTTCTGCTTAAGTCGTCAGCCAGTGAATTTTGTTTGCCTGACAGGAATTGAGCTTGTAGACAGACTTGGTTGTTCAAGGCTATGTTCCACAGGGCCATGGTTAACCTGCAGAGTGGGTAAGAATGGGTTCCCCCCTGCTTGTTTATGTACCACATAACTGTGGTGTTGTCTGTTTTTATAAGCAGATGTCCTGGAAGGATTAGGTGTTTGAAGGCTGTCAGAGCATTCTGTACATCTAGCATCTCTTGTTGATTGATGTGCAGGAGAATCTGCCCTGAGCTCCAGTGGCCCTGAATGCATTTGCCTGCCATGTGACCCCCCCCCCCCCTGCATAGTTTGATGCGTCTGTTGTCAAGGTTTGGGCAGTGAGGGCTAGAGTAAAAAACAGTCCCTTGTTGTGTTTGCATGCTTCTGTCCATCAAAGGAACTCTGCCCTTAGACAAGGTATGACAGGAATGACTGTTTCCAGGTCCTGAGAATGTTGGCACCAAAGACTTTTTAAGTACCATTGAACTTTCCTCATATGTAGTCTTGCATATGGAATTAGCAGAATACATGAGGCCATGAACCCTAGGGCTTGCAGTATTTTCCTTGCAGATAGCTGGGTTCTGGTGGCCATTTGTTTCAAGTAGTTTGTCAGATAGATCTGTTTTTCTGAAGTGAGAAATGCCATCTGGGAAGTTGTGTCCAAGCTTGCTCCCAGGAATACAATCTTTTAATTGGTCACCAGTTGTGATTTCTTTCCATTGATGGTGTACCCCAATGAAGTGAGAAGGCTTTTTACAAATGCCAGGTGCTGAAGTAGAAATTCCTGACTGTCCGCCTGAAACAGGCAGTCATCCATGTATGTGAAACTTTGAATATTTCTCTACCTGGAGTATCCATGGGCTGGAGCCAGGCACTATGTGAATACTCTGAGCGCAGTAAATAAGCCAAAGGGAAGTGCAGAGAACTGATAGTGCATAGAGCCTGCCCTGAAATGTAGATATTTTCAGCATGACTCCCTTATGGGGTTGTGCAGACAAGCTTCGTTTAAGTCTAGAGTGATCAAACTAGGCATCCTTGGCTAGCATAGGGAGAAGCTGCTGTAGGGTAAGCATCTTGAATTTTGGGACCACCAGAAAAGTGTAGAGAATTGATAGATCCAGATTGGGCTCCAAGAGCCCTCTTTTTCTGGGCACCAGGAAAAGTCTGGAGTAGAAACCCTGTCCCCTTTGTTCTACTGGGACAAGCTGAATAGCTCTGACATTGAGCAGGGAAAGTACTTGCTTTTGAGCCTCTGTCCACTGGTTTGGAGGAAGGTCTGGAAACCTGCTTGGGGTTGGCAGTGAATGGAAGTAGAATTTGTACCCCTGGGATACAATGTTTAGAACCCATCTGTCCTGAGTAATGGGCAACCAGTTTTTTGCATGAAGGGCAAGTTTTCCTCCTAGGGGCACAAGTAATTGGGCAGGGCTGGGAAGGATAACTGAAAAGTCATTGTGAACTTATATCCATAAGAAGGTGGCTTACCACTCCCTGTTTTTGAGTGGGGGGCACTCCATTGTTTAGACCTCTGCATACCCTGAGACTGTAGTCTGGGTGGCCTGTTTCCATTGGGTTTGGTCTGGGAAGGCCTGGAAGGGGTTGGAAAGGACTATTTTTTTGAAGGCCAATGCCTACTGAATCTAGGTGGCTGCACTTGTAAGAATTCTTTGACAGTTTGCATAGATTTAGCTTTTTCTTCCATCTTTTTAAGAACTTCTTCTGCTTTGGTGCCAAACAAACAGTCCTTATTTAAAGGAGTGTCTAGTAATTTGGATTTGACATGATCTGGAAATGTTTGTTCCTTCAGTCAAGCATGCCTTCTCAATACAGACCCAGTGACTGCAGCCCTGCAAGAAGCTTCTAGGGCATCAAAGCCACACTGCAAAATATGCTTATTAACTTGGTTTGCAAAATGCATTAGCTCTTGTAAATCTTTATTTTCTGCACAACCTGGAAGTAACATCATTTTTTGTTTAATTAGTTCCATAATATGTTGCTGGTACTTCAGCACTGGAATCCCTGTTTGAAGGGGTAGGATTTTTGGTTGTAGTAGCCTTAATACCTTTAGGTCCATGGGAAATGGTCTCTGGATGAGCAGTAGGATTTCTGAAGAGAAATTTGTGAGAATCAGGTACTCTGTAGTACTTGTCAGGTTTCCTAGGGGCCGGGGGTAAAGTATATGGACTAAGACTGGATTCCATAAAAACATCATCTACAACATCCAGGACAGTGGGTATAGCTAGAGGCCTGTGTTGAGGCAACTCTAAAAATTCTCTGAGTCTCTTTTTTGGGGGATAGTCTTGGCATTCCCAGCGGAAATACTCTCTTAAAGTATGCAAGGTTTCACCAAAAGAAAAATCCTCTGAAGGGGAGGCAGAGGGAATGGATTCCTCTGCATCTGAATCCTCATAGTCTGATAAGGGCATGTCCTGATAATCAGAAGGGTCAGAGTCATCAGACTCCTGGTCTATAGAATCATTAGGAAACTCAATTCTTTGTCTTTTAGCAGGGGAAGGCTGGCTTCCCCTAATTAGGATGATAAGGTCTTCAGCCATTCTAAGCATTTGTTTTTGTGGTATAGGAGCTTGAGCATGCACTTTAGTCATCAGTTTTCTAGGCATAGTGCATACTCTGGACCTAAGAAACTTGGTAGTTTTGGCTAAAAACAAAGTCGTCGGTTTGAGCCAAATATCGGTAGGTCAGAATACACCCTCAGAAGCCATTGCCTGCACAGCGACTCCGGACCCATCCAAGGTAGAGACATCTGCAGGTTCCATAATCGAAGAAACATCTTGCAGCATACTGGACTCTGAATGGGTCTCAGCAGAGGCCTGCGAATCCATAGAAGCGGGCATCAGGGGCTGCAAAGACACTCCACTGAGTACCGGCAGACTGGCAGCTAGCTTAACAAAAGCGTCGTTGGCAGTTTTGGACATATGTGGTCTGTCTCTTTATGTTTTTTTGGAAGATCGATAGTCGGATGGTTTACCAAAGCCATTTTGGAATACGGAGAACAAGAGTGAAAGAATTTATCGACAAAGCCTGACGATGAATGGTTCTGGCATTAAACAAGGCACAAAACCAACAGTGAGGGATGTCGTGGTCTGGACCTAAACAGGTGATGCAGTAAGAATGAAAATCTCTGTAAGGTATTTGCTTTCCACAGAGAAGACAATTGTTAAATTTTTCTGACATCGGTTAGAGCAAGAAAAAATTATCCCCAATGGGGTACTTAGCTTTAGAAGACTTCAGGATTACAAACTCGAAAATGATAATTTCAGGTAACGGCTGACCAGCACTTGTGAACTGCTTCTGCTTCGGGCTCCTCCTCGGCAAGAAAGATTGATGTAATGGAGTTGGCTGCCTGTTTTATACCCCTGATGTCATGGAAGAAGCAACAGCATCTGACATGGAAATACTAAGAGTCTGGTATTCAGGCCGACTGAGAGCTACCTGCCGGCAGATAACCCAAGTGTGATGTCTGCAACAGTGAAACATGAAAAACATCAACCTATATCATACCCTATAAATTTAATAAATATAGTGAATTTATAGAACACTAGACGATACTTCACTATTTCATAAGTGTACTTTGCATAACGGTTTTATTATTTCTCATTCCATGTGTACATTACTATTCACATACCATACAATTTTTCAGAATAATGACATAATTTGGTACTTTTTTCTAGTAGTGCTGAGAAGACCTGCAATAATCTGAGAGGTTTTGCAAAAAATGCATGAAAAAAGAACTACCTGTATTATAGCATTAAGAAATAAAATGTGTGTACATAATTTGTTAAAAGTTACAGAAGCTGTATTGTACTTTCCTTTTCAGCAAAACTATATACAAAAGAAAAAATGTGTAAAACTGCATCCAGCTATGCATTTGCAAATGTAGAAATTGCTGCCTGAGGATGGATCTTGTGTCTTCGCACTATTATAGTCTGTTGCTTGAAGATCCTAGATAAGTCACATGATGATGTCTTATTTGAGTACTTGGTTTGTTGTAGCTCCTGCACTCCCCCAACCTCAAAGTATACAAATGTGGAAATAAGAACATTTTTTTTTAATTCAACCTAATCCCACAGGGAACTGATAGACAGGGACTGCTTTTTTTTTTTTTTTTTTATTCAAAATGTAGCAGTGGTACAGAAACTATAGGAGTCTTTGCTTTGCTTGCTGCAGAATACTCTTGGAGACAAACATCAAACTATACTGCTCATAAAAATTCCATTTTGGACTGAAAGGATAAAACAATATATGCACAGGCACAACATACTTGTTTTAGCTAGAAGTAGATAGTTTCTAGTTTTCTAGTTTATACGTTAGACACATATTTCATGATCATTTTCTGTCTCTTTTTGAATTGATTGTTATAAATTCCTTGTGCATGTGTCTGTCTGTTTAATATTTAATTGGACAGTGTTTTATCTCATTTATTTCAAATAAATTACTTGATTATTTAACTTCATACACTTATGGCTGATGTTTTCTTTATCAGCTTAAGAGTTTTTGTATTATTCATGCAAAATAAACTAAGTAGTGACCATTCTTAGAAGCATGATAGAAGAGAGCTAATTGCTACCATTTGAACAGTTAAAGGTCGACTTACGATAAGTACTTACTCTCACAGCTGATGGAATGGATGTCATCACTACATCTGAAATGCTAGAAGACCTTATGATAAAAGGATGAGATGCCTTCTTGTTTTGCTAGTTTTGACTAAATATTAACATTGCATCATAATGAAATAATTCAGAACAAGTTTAAATTACTGTTGGTAATGTTGCTGATTATAACTATGATCTATAATTGGGGAGTATGGAACTTATCTTTGTGTGGAACCTGTTGGCTATTATACAAAATAGTAGTATACACTTGTGTACCCTTAGCGTCAAGTGGCCCTTGTACTTTAAAGGGCACCAGTAGTGAGTGCCAATATAAATATTGCTGGTTCTATGCATATTCAAGTACTGATGGCAACAGTACAGAAATTAAAGCCCACAGCCCCTTTTCACATATACGTTGGTGGAAGCAGGTGGGATCACATGACTGTTTGTTAGTCAGTGGCCAAATCTTAGCAAGTGGACTTATATAGCTTTTAAGACACTCTTGGTTACTAGAAATTTTATACATCCTTGAAGGTACATGGTAAATATACAACAGTATCTTGAAGGCACCAGGTAAATGTAAAAAGTATATCTTGCACATCAGCTAATTTAACTTCTAGCCAGAGTAGTTAGGAAACAGACATAAATCTGTTTTGTGATATATATATATATATATATATATATATATATATATATATATATATATATATATATATATATATATATATTACAAAAAAATCAATGTCACAGCTGACTAACCACATGTAGGTAAGAAAGAGGTCAAGGTATCATCCTTGTATAAAGATGAAATGCAGTCCTCTAAAACTGGAGACAGGCAGGTAATGATTGTAGGTGTACAGCATAGAACACATAAGAAATGATGGCAGTCCCTGATGGTCTCAAACCTGAAATGGGGTTAAAGGAACTAGACGTATTGATGGGAGATGAACAACACCCCCCAACCCCACACACACATACAAATGCTTGAGGCAGCTGAGAGACTAAAGCAATTTGAGGTTTAAAAAAGAGAAAGCAGATGTAGAAGAGGAAAAGAAAAAAAACATAACCTTGCCATGAAAGAAATTAAGAAAAAGCACTGCCAGCATAAGAGTGAAGGTCCTTCATCAAAACATGTGAATATTAGGGGTGGGGAAATGAACCCTAGATGCAATGGTCAGCACCAATTTGGGTTCCTCTGAATAAAGAGGGTGATATCTTTTAATTATTCCTTGGGGCATTTGACACGATATGTAAGTAACACCAAAAGTGACCAAGGGAACTGGCTGAGAGGATTGTACCTCCACTGCTCAAGGGTAAGGTAAAGGCTGCTGCATATAAGATGGATGATGTGAATTGACTGTATTATGATAAAGTTAACCACTGTTTATTTGAATGCTATAAATTACCCCTAAAATGCAGAGAAGGAAATTAGACAGTGTAGAAAAAAAGTAAGTGAGAGAATGACTGCTTACATTGAATAAATAAATGCCTACACTCACAGATGGTTGAGACAATTACAAGTCACTAAATATGAAATGCTAAATGACTTTTTGATGGCTGAGCAAGTGCTTGATAGTTTGCCCAAGCACATGAGAATCTGGTTAGCATACTGGGAGCATAACAGCAAATGAGAAACTGGGGAAGATGGATAATCTTTATCTGGCCACTAGGGAATAACTGCATTAAGAAGGGGATACCCAACTATATGCACAGGTATAACAGAACACATGGGGACAGTCTTCTTCCTCACAATATAGATATAGATATACAGATTCACTTCAGAAGGCCGAAATACTGAAATCTCGAATTTCAGTACCTCGAGCCCAAGAAGTGGAATCCACAAAACATCAAAAACTAAAAACCATGAAATTCAAAACGTTGAATACCGGAAGTTTTGAATTTAACGGTTTTACTACACACACACACACACACACACACACACACACACACACACACACACACACACACACACACCATCCACCACAAAAACACACACAATCACTCTACTACATGAAAACAGGGGTGCAAGCCCCCCTGCAGCCCCATGTTGGGGGCTGTGCCCACCACACCCCCCTACTTAAATATTCTCACTCCGAGGTCACACTACATACAAACACACACAAAACAGAAAAACACCAACACACAAGCTACTTTCTCTTCGCACACACACATCACAGCAACAAAACACACTGACACACACCACAGCCTCTACCCAAACCCCTTAACACACACACATACTTACCTGAATACATGACCATAGCGGAACTTTAAAAGCACGAAATTCAAAACCTCCGGTATTCAAGGTTTTAAATTTCGCACTTCTAAATTTTCGCTATTATGTGCATTCGGCTTCTTGGGTTCGAAATACTGAAATTCGAGATTTCAGTATTTCGAGCTTCTGAACGGAACCCATATATATATATATATATATATATATATAAAATGAGCAATGGAGCATTTTCCAGTAAAGCTGATGAGTCTAGTATGTTCTTTGACAATTTGCGACAGTTTCAAATATGTTAATTTAAAGCATATGCTGGACGTAATGGAGATGGTTTCAAGGCATGTTTAAGCCACCCAATATGGCAAAATGGTATGGCTCAGGATGGGAAAGCATTTCTGGATAGCAGTGTTTCCATGGAGTGAGACAGAAAAAGATAATAAATTATGAGGCTGTCTATGATGCAAGTGGAAATAATCCATTCTGGATCATGTTAAGTCAAACTTGGTAAACGGTGTTTAAATGCAAGAAGCGGTTATGGGGATAAGAAAAAGCACCCCTTCACTTAGTGTTGTGCTTGGTTGCATGCTTTGATAAAGTATTTGCTAGATATAGACTGAGGGATGAAAGCAGAAGGTATCATCTTAGATTATGAGACTTTATTCAGTATTCTTCAATGATGAATTTGTTTTGAATAGTACTTCCATTAGAAGTGACTATCTTTAAAGATTTCCTGAGGAAGGGTGTGTTCTGTGGTCCTACATTTAGGTCCATTGCATCTACTAATATGAATAATAAAGCGACAGAAGAAGGCACAAACCATAAATGGTGCTTGTAGCAGAGGTTTCTAAAAAGACATTTGTTTGAACAGGAGAGGCAGAGTTTGTTGTGTGTATTCTCAAGCAACTAGACATATTCGTCTCTTAGTATAGAAATGGATTTTGGAATGGGAAGTGCACCAAAGAAAATAATGCAAGGATCATTAAAGTATATGACCGACTGCAAGATGTTTGTACAGTAAGCAAGACCATGACAATGAGTAGTTTGTGCAAGGTTAGTTTAATAGAGAAGCCTTATTTGGAGCTGTAGTTTGAAGTTAGTTGATATATTAGGCTAAAGTGTATAACAGTAAATATTATGGGACGCGAATGATTAAAAGTGTTTTTATTAGTCATAGTGCAGTAGGACTGAAATTTAACAGAGAAGTACAGTCTCAAACTGCTAGTTATTAGTTAAAAAGGTAGTTGTGCTGGGGGTGGGAGTGTCGGAGGTCGCGTTTAGGGCTCCACTCTAATTTATCTGTAAAAACTATTCATGTTCATGCGCATCAAAAGGTCATGGCACTTTTGTATCTTAATAACTTCATAGGTGTATATCAGGCTAAAGACCACTGGGCTCCTTATATGCTTAGCCATACAACCCTAATTTATTTTACAGGTTTTGTGCCTTAGAGGTTATTTTAAAGGGTACATTTTAGCTAGGACATGATTTAATGGCTGCTTCTGTCCATAACAGGTACTTATGTCATATGACTGACTCTTTAAATAATTTAATTTAATATGCTCTAACTCATATGGTCGACTATTTAAAAAGTCAAATATTTGTAAAAACTCAAAACCAGAGTTTCAGTAGGAGGGCAAGGCCCACCTGCACCCCACACACCTCATACTAATTATATATACCAACTCAAAGATTGTACTATGGTTGGGAAAAGGGCATATTTTTCAATCACCATTGTACCACAATCCCAGGACAATTTCCTGTTTAAGCAAATAGAGATATGTTCGACTATTTGAAATAGGCGATTATATGAAGTCGATCATATGAAATTTGACTATTTCAAAAGTCAATCTTTTAACGCAGACCCTCATCAGAGAAAAAGGTGCCAGACCTGCGCATTTTGTTTGATTTCCCATGACTGAATAGGGTTAGGGAAGGGCTTTGCTTCACATGGATTAGAAGTCTATTCCAGAGAATGGGAGTTGTCTGAGATGTATGCCTGTCTCTCCAACATGTCCTATGTATGCTGTAAGGAACGTTTAGGTCCTTAGATTTATTTATTTAAGTAATTGGTATTTATTTGTTTGTTTTTGTTGACTGGGAAAAGTTTGAATTGATAAAACCTATTTTCAGTGGAGGCCCAGGAAGAAAACCTATACATTTAAGTTGCACATGATGTAACTGCAGGGTAAAAACATCTATGCATGAGCTTATTTGAATGATTTTTTAAATATTTTAAAATATTTCTTACATGAACATATAACTTTAATACAAAACGCATGGGAGAAATTAACATAAATCGGGCAATTATTTACTAGACAAAATACAATAACAATTAATGTCATCATAGCATGATGGCTGCAGGGAAAAGATCAAACTGGGGTGTTTTTGTGTTTAGTAATTATTTACAGACAGACAGGTAGAATGTAGCTTAAAAAATGATAAGACAGGTATAAAAGGAGAAGTTATGGAAATAAGTAGGTGCAGCCCATGCTATTGGACTGCAGGACTGCAACCCCCCAGCTGTAAAAGAAAGAAGAAAGACAATAAAAAATAAGGACAAAAATCATTGACTCCGGGCCATCGAGCATGCATGGCATTTCCGACATCCAGACTGCTGCTGAAACAGTCCTGATTCAGCAGCAGTCCGGATTAGAAACACAGCAGGCAAGAGCATCCCAGAAGTCTATGCAGTTAGTTACAACTGCATAGATTGGAAAGGGATCGGTCTGCAGGCTGGCCTGTTCTAACAGGAAGGAAGGACCAACTTCACCAAGGGATGCAGCTTAGTGAGTGGAGTGATATATGGAGCTATACAGCAAAGGAAGGCCCTGGACCCAAGTAAGTGTATTACAAGCAATAGAAGTGTGGTGTGTGTAAGTAACTGTATTACAAGCAACAGAAGTGGGGTGTGTGTGTGTAATGCCCCAGTTGCTATATACTGGTGGCTAGAGAGGACACATGGTGGTGGGTAGAGAATACCTCAGGCTTGAACCCTGTACCTTGGGTCCAGGTAGAAAGTGCCTGAATTCCCTACTCACCACCATCTGTAAAACATTTGCAGATTTTTGCCTCATATTTGTTCTGTTCTGTTCTTCATAAAATCTGTGGTTTCTGTACTTTTGTTTCCTTACACAGTCAGTAGTGCAGTGGTGCACGGTAGCATTGTTGCCTGACAGCTACAGATTCCCTGGTTTGATTCTAAACTGGGGTGCCTTCTGTGTGGAGTCTGCATGTTCTCCCATCTTACAAAGATATAGGTCTGGAGTGTTTCTCCCTGGGCCTCTGCTGAAAATTGGCTTTTGTTCCAAGTCAGACTTTCCTGGTTAACAAATGTTAAATAAATAAAAATAACAGGCATTTGAACTTCAGACTTCTTATTCTTTAGAAAGTACATGGTAACACAAAACCTTTTTTATTCTAGCAATTTTCTAAGTTTATAACATGGATATTTGAAAATTGTCCCTATTTTTGGGACTGTATTCCCCCATTATTGGCTTCATCCAGGCTTTTTGTGCTAAGGTTGAGAGCTATGGTGTGAACTGAATTCACTGAATATGTTTGGGGGCTGTGTTCCCCCATTATTGGCTTTGTTCAGGTGTTTTGTGCTAACAGGTTGACAGCTATGGTGAGAACTGAATTCACTAAATGGTAGCGATTTAAGTATCAGTCTTCCTCTCTTTCACAAAACAGATGATTTGACATAGTGGTATGTTGCTCTGACTGTTTTGCACAGGGTCCTGGGTTCAATACATGGCAGTGAAATGTATGGTGGTAACACAGGATTTTATTCTAGAAACTTTTCAACATTATACAAGCAATGTTTAAAATGTGTCCCTGGTTTTTGGGCTTTTGTCCCCCTCCCACCAAAACATGTTGGCTTTTTCCAGATTTCTTGTGCTGCAAAGTTCAGAGATACAGCTGTGTGTCGAGTAGATTTTACAAGAAGCTGAGAGCTGCAGGGGAACAAAAGTTTAGTGCTGCATATGATGAGTCTGCTCATGTTGTTAATAGCACAACAGATAGTGTACTTGCTTTTTGATTCAGAAGGCTGTGGGTTCTACTCTCACAGTAGGTAGATGCATTGCTGATAATGTACTGTGTTGTAAAGGGAGTGGATGTTGCAGTCCTTTTTGGTGAAGATACCTAGTAACTGTGTACCTGTTATCAGTTTGTCATCCATTCTCTATTGCAATATTACTAGATTATCATTTTTTAATGCAACATATGCAATTTATTCCTCAAGGGCAACAGGCACTTTATTTGTAGATGAAACAATGAAATATAAAGTTGTTTGCTAGCAGCAACCTCTTCTTTAGTTACAGATTTCTTTAAAGTAGAATTATTTAGATGACTTTTACTTCTTCACAGATTGTGCATATTTACTGATACTGGTGGACTGTAGTAGTGTGAGTAGACTTTTATGATGGAAATGTTCTGAATTGGGCAGTTTTGTCATTATTGGTGCATGCATTTTGTTTCATTGTTTACTGGAAAATGTTCTGAATTAGGCAGTTTTGTCATTATTGGCGCATGCATTATGTTTCATTGTTTACTGGAAAAATGTTCAAAAAATAAATTTAAAATGCCCTCTAACAACTGTACTGTATTGTACAAGGAATATAATTTAATACAATCAGGAAGGTGTATCAAAGAGCATGTGTATGTTTCGTGTGCAAGGGGCCTATGATTTGAAAACAGCCCAAAGTTAATCTTTATCTGCCACTGTCAAAATGTATTTTCTTTGAATGTGGGTTTCAATGCTGTTTCAGCAAATGTGAGTTACAAGGGCAGAGAAGTTTTAATGTTAAGTTGATTTTCATTGTGAGACTGCATTGCTTTGTTTAGCAGATATCTATTAGTGTTTGTGCTGTAAAATGCAAAATAAAACTTTCAAATCCAAATCATCGCAGAAGTCAAGCAGTATGCACATTACAGTATTTATGGTAAATGTGGCGAAATGACCAAAGAATGGGACATTGGAATGGCTGCAAGCGGGAGGCTCCATTTGACCATGATTTTGTGAGGGAGGAAGGGCAGCAAACTCAAAGACAGCCCCGGCTGAACTATACCTCTCAACTGTCCAGATTTTTGCAGAATGAATAGATTTTTGCTTCTTATTTTTGGTTTGATCCTCATAAAATGTGTGGTTTTCTGGCAAATCATTTAGGAATGAAGTCACTAAATAATGACAGACATTGAGTTTCAGATGTCATAAGCTTCAGGAAAATGCATGCTAAAGCAAGACCTGTTATTCTATCAACTGTCTTAAGTTTATACAAGAACAATTTTTAGTACTGTTTGTATGTTCCCCAAATATATTTAGCCTTGTCCAGATTACCTGCATTAAGAGGTTGAGAGGTACATGCAAATAAATCACTTTATAGAATTAGGAATATCCAAACCTCTCAATTGTCCCCAATTTCGGCTCAAAATGTTGCTCTCCTCCTAATAATCCCTCCGCAAAATGGCAGTTTTGGAAGAAAACATGGAGGGTTTACAATTATAAATAACTGTAATGATCAGAGTTATAGATTACTTATATTTCAGAAATGGATGTAGATTCTCTTATTTTGTCAGCTTCTCAAGTTAACAGTACTAATATTAAAAAGGCATCCCTTCTTTGACAGGTTCACAGCTGTATTGTGTGGTAATTTTATATTTTTGCATCACATTTTTGGTCCGTTTTTCATAAAATTGTGGTTTTCTGGCAAATTAGTGGCAAATCATTAAAGATTGAAGTTAGAAAATAATGACATACATTTGAGTTTCAGATTTCATACCCTTCAGAAAATTCATACTAATGCAAGACCTACTACTATTCTATTATCTTTCTAAGTTTATAAAAGCAATATTTAAAAATTGCCCTTAATTTTGGGCCTCTGTCCCACTTCTATGTATGTCTTTGTCCAGATTTCTTGCTTTAGGGTTGAGAGGTATGAGTGTCAGAGCCATCAGCGTCAGCCAGAGACATTTCAAATAGTGACATACGTATTGCACCCCACTCCCCCATGTAGTGACTCTGGATGTGTCCAAGCAAGGCAAGGAGCAGTTATGCAGTTTAAGTGTGCAGAGTATTCCCCCATCCAAGGTAGACACAAGTACAACAGCGGCTTTTCATCTGCCCTTGATTTTGCAGAATGTTCTGGTTTTCTGTCATATTTTTATAATGTTGATTTATGCTTCTTATTGTTCAGAAAATGCATGCTGTTGCAGTGCCCTGTTGCTCTGTGTTTAAGTAGCAATGCTTCAATGACCATCAGGTAAGCATGTTGGAGACTGTAAGATGCAAATAAGCTTTAATAAGCATACTATTAAAGAATTACCAACACTGAAAGCCTTTTTTATTGTTGCCATGGAGAGAATATTTACATAACTAGATAATGTATAAGGCTTAGGTATTGAAATGCATAAGACAGTATTTGTAATAAAAGACAGGATTGCAGTATTTTCAGAAGCTCATTACATTTGTTTGAGACTTGCAGTCATCTTTGCAGGCTTAACACGTAAACTAAACAGAATGCCAATCTATCATGTGTGGTCCATAACTTGTGCAGTGATCCTTTAAGCAATTTATCTTGAGCTTGTTTCTTGTTTGCTGTTCATTTTTTTACTTTGATCATGTCTTCCCCATGAAACAAGTAGATAGTTGTCAGACAGCAGGTCTTTTTTGGATAAGAAATATTTTTTCAAGTGGGGGTATCACAGAGATTGCTACTTTCAGCATGTTACCTAGTAATTTTATAAAGCTGAATATAAATTATAATTAGAACAACAGTGCAAGGAGAAGTGGTTTGAGTTGAGTGCTGCTTGTTTTTTTATACTTGATTTTGACTGGCATTCCAGTAATGTATTTAAAAAGTAATTTATTTTTTCATGCCTCACAACCTTTTGTGTTTCCATCTAGATATTAAGTAAGTTGTCATGCAGCCAATGTATTGAAATATTTTTTCTTCTGCACTTCATTTTTTATTGATTGGACTCGTAATGATGGTTTGACACCCAGGGCAGCGTATTTAATTAAAGTTCCAGTTGTTGTGGTTTTGAGCATAGGTCCACACCTTTCTAGTTGGCCACACCCCTTCCCATTGGCCCCACCCACTCACTGTCCCCTGCAGCCCTCCTTTAATTTGAAGTCACCAGCCGCCACCTGGCAGGAAGATAAATGGATACTGGAGCAACTGTAGTATGTGGAGGAGTTATAAGGTACAAAAAGATAGAGAAAAGTAATCTGAGTAAAGCTATCCAAGTGAGCAGGAAGAACACAGACATCTTTGGCATAGGTGCTGTTTAAGCAAAGTGTTGAAACTATTTAATTTTGGTATATGTTTTATCTGTGTGTTCATTTCATTCTGGACTTTTGACACATAATGAGAGTATATAATGTCTCCAACAGTGAATGTTCTACTGATACATAGTAACAGTTTATTACTAGAGTGAAAGTCTCTAATGGATGAATAGTATTTTGTAATGCTGGGCATTTGTCTGGAGAATACAATAGGTTCTGGGCAATGATTAACTGTGAGTATGTCAACTGGTTTGGGAGTTCAAGCTAGTTTAATTGTGAATTGAAATATAGCTAAAAATTCTAACTTGCTGCTTAATGCAAAAAAAAAAAACTTTAGCTATTTACTCGAAAACAATGCTGTCATGTGTTTTTTAAGGCTGTTTGGTTGCAAATTAAGCTATTTTGTAGTTCCAGGAGGGGACTTTAGTTTTGCACTTTGTGTTTTTATTTGTAAGACTAGGGAAAGCATATAACAGAGAAGGAAGGAGGTATATTGCTGTTAAGGTAATTCTTGCTTGACCTGTCGGGTACTGTTCGGCCTGTAGAGGAAATCAAATTTTTGGTACATTTTCTTGATGGAATGAAGTGTGTGGTGATCAAATCTGAGATTTCATCTATCATGACTTGTGAGTAGTTAAGTTTGGCTTATAATTTCTATTTTTATGTTATTACTTGAGGTAATATTAAATGTGTGTTTCTGGTTAAGGTTTTGTTTTGGAGTAAATAGATAACGTTTTTTTTTTTTTTTTTTTTTTTTGGCATTAAGCAGCAAGTTAGAATTTTTTAGCTATATTTCAATATCAGTGAAAGATTTTGGGCATCCAGCCACTGCTCTACTGAGAGACACTAAACTATCCCAGGCATTGTTGCTTCAAACAACAAACTTAAGTATCTGTTTTGCTTATGTTTGGCACTTGCAACTGTGTTTAAACTGCATTGCTACATTTTTTATTTATTTGGACTTGTTTTTAACTGTTTGCCTGTTCTGCTGCTTTCCGCACTGGTTTGGGGATACCTTCCCCTACATTACTTTACTTTTTGTTGACTTGTTTTAACTGATTAGCCATTTTCCTGTGTTGTCTTAACTGGTTGGCCATTTTGCTGTGTACCACACTTGTTTTTATTTAGCATAGTCTAGATTCAGGCTTGCTGAATCTAGGTTTGTATTGTACCTGAGCACTACGTCCATGCTGCCCTTTTGTTGGAGAGGGCTCCCCTTGCATCCATGTGGCAGAAGAGTGCAGTTCAGGGACACTAGTAATTCTAGGCTGTTGGGTCAGGCTCAGTGTTGCTTCCTAATTGATCAAATTGCTTCAAAAAGGTTTCTTATCTCTAGTATTTAAACTCTGCATTTGCATGGGTTGGCACTTGTTTGCATGTTGCTCATCATCACACACTGATGCACAATTGTGGTTAATCTTGACAATCATAAAAGCATAACTCCTGCCCACTTATGTTTCCCTTAGTTGTGACCTGTGTGCAAAGGGAAGTCCTTGCGGTTGTGCTTCATTCTCTGGTGTAACAACCAGCAGTGCGTCTGAGGTATCCATACTACTACTGCTTACCAGCTACAGCAGTCTAGCCTCATTTAGGATCCCCACTAGTCATTTCTGGTCAGTTCCTGTTACTAACCACACCATTTTACCTAGCACTATGGAAGGACAATCTCCCACCATTTCTCCAGCCAACCTGGTTGACTTAGGCATCCTGACGCAATGTAGCAATTGCCTCATGTACACTGATAAACCACTTCTACTAAGACAACATGCGAGAAGTGCATCTATATAAAAACTTAGAATCGAGGCTCTCTCACTCACCAGTCAATATATCTGTCACTAAGCAGGTTGTCAGCACACACATCACACTGCCTTTACCAAGACATAATCCTACATATGCAGAGGTCCTCTCTAAAAACCTACCTACAGCTCAGAAGCCTCCCAAACACAGGCATACTTCACATAGTACACTTGCAGTTGACAGAAGCACACATAAAAGCTCACGCACCAGTGTCTCACCAAAAAAGGCACTTAGGCATAGCACAAAACTCAGTGTCCTAGTCATAGGTGATTCTAATGTGAGACACACAGATGTTCCACTCACCAGGTTGGACAAAAAGAAGGTCATGGTCAGCTGTCTGGCTAGTGCCAGGATCTGAAACCACACACACACACAAGTCTCTCAGCAACAAGTACTGTTATGGCTCTGTCTTAGTCCATGCTGGTGTGAATGACTTGAGATGGACTATATGAAGAGAGACATGACTGAGCAGCATACTAACATCAGCAAGGATGGTGCCACAATGCAAACAATAGATGACTGACTTCAACAATTGGCTTAGCTTCTGGTGTCAATCCAAGGGGATATAGTTTGTGTTATCCTGGGACAACATCATCGACAGACCTCGATGCTTTGCCAGATATAGTCTTCAACTGTCACCCCGGGGATTTCAGTTGCTGGCTAAGGCTCTTGCCTCTGCCATGGTGCTTTTATATGCAATCTCGCAAAGAGCAAAATTTCCAATGTAAATTTCTCTCCTAAAACCAACATTAGGGTTATGCTGCTAAATGCTAGAAGGCTAAATTTAAAACTGCACTCTCTGGAAGCTGTTCTCACCCTTGAAGAAGCCGACATCTGTGCAGTCACAGAGACTTAGTTTAAGGCCATGGAAAGCACCCCAGCCATACTGGGTTACAATGCTTTCCACACATTTAAATCACCAAATCGGAGCAGGAAAATTAAAGGCGGAGGAGTATCTACATTCAGCAAAGATAAATAAACCTCCAGACTCATTAAACTGAATGAGTCCCTTATACTACTTCAAGTCCAACTTACCATAGGCAAGACCCTCCTACAAGTTAGTGTCAGTTACAGGACCCCCTCCATGAACCAGGACACCCACAATGCCTATCTGGACTTACTGGAATCACTCAATATACAAACAAAACCATGATATGGTTTTGGGAGATTTCAACTATCCATCCATAAATTGGATAAACTATACGATTCTTGAACTTTATTAAATCAAACATCCTGGACTAGTTAGTTGGTACCTCAACAAGGGATTCAAACATTCTGGACATGGTGCACACAAACATGGGTGACCGTTGCCCAACTCCAAAGGGTACAGTCCTCCCTGTTGAGATCTGCTCATAGGTCAGTCACATTTGAAGTTTCATTTGTGTCTGACTGTAGCAAGGCTAAAAACTTCTCCACAGCTAACTACATCCTTCTAAGAGACAGCATTAGTAGTTTCACAGTTCCTGCTGGCAATGCCCCTACTGTTGGCAAGGACATCAATGCTGGAATATACACCAAAACCTTGTGTAAATATCTATCCAATAGCACTGAGTCAACCATTCAACAGGTTCTAAGTAAATTCCTCTAGAAAGAACAAACCTGCTTGGTGAACATCTGTCAGAAAAGGCTATATAAGAGGAGAAAGAAACTATTATCTAAAAGCAGTAAGAATCGGTGCCATAACTTGAAGTACTCCTTCCTCTGCTCAAATAAGCAAATAAGATACCTAGTACACTATCTAAAGCCAACTATGAATTCAAATTGGCCACCCTAGCTAAGAGTAACCATAAGGCATTCTTTGGCTATGTCAACCTCAAAAGAAAATCCCAGATTTGTTCAGAACTTTTTGTAAATGGCACAACTTATACTGAAAAACTACAAAGTTGGACCAACAAAGCCAAGAGAAAATAACTTTAATAACACTTTAAATAAAATTCTGCAAAGCTTTTAGATATAACCCTTCCTCAGTGCAGTATAAAACTAACCACAACACTCTTTTTAAATACACAAAAAGACAGAGCCAGCCTATCAAAATGCTTAGTTAATTACATAATTATCTCCTTAAAGCAATGCATTCTCAATGCATACTTAAGAATTATATTACATTACAAAAATATTTAGAATCCAGTTAAAATTTTAAAATAAAGCAATTACAATTTCATCTGTTTTGTTTTTAGTACAGGTTTGAGACTAATAGCTGCATTCAGTCCTGGAATTTTGTCTGCAAAAAGTTATTTTCTCTTGGCTTTGTTGATCTGGCTTTGTTATTTTCCATTATGTATTGTTCAACCATTGACCGTATTTACACAGTTTTTGCTGTTAGTTTTCTTGTTTTGGGTTGCACCTTATACTGAACCAGTAAATATTGCTAACCTGCCGGCAGATAAGTTTAGTGAAAACTTCTCCCCCTTGTCTCTGCCTCATATACCTCAAGACATCCCGTTTACATGTCCTCCCCTGTAATCTCTAGGGAACAGGTCCTTAATGCCCTTTCAAAAGCTAAACAGCATCTACGGGACTGGACAACATTCCTAGCTGCGTTCTAAATTGTTTAAAACAGGAACTAGCTGCACCACTGGGTACCCACTTCAACCATAGCCTAAACACTGGGTATTAAAATGCAGAATGGAAAACTGCCACTGTCATCCCCTTACATAAGGGAGGGGTCCATCCACTGAATCTGGAAACTACAGACCCATAACTCTGACCAGTAAGGCAATGAAAAAAATCATCATGAACCTTATAAACAAAGACACTGGCAATCTCCAAACACTGTATCCGACCCAGTTTGGTTTTGCTAAAGGGAGATCATGTCTTCTTAACTTGGTGGACTTCTTCAAGACAGTCAGCAAAGCCCTAAATGAGAGTAAAGCTGTGCACATGGCCAATTTTGACTTGGCAAAGATCTTCAACACCATTCCCCACTCAGGAATTGTAGGCAAACTTACCCAACTGAATGTAAACCAGTATATAATTAGGTGAGTTGCTAACTTGCTCACTGATAGAACACACAGTTAAAATAGAGGACTCTACATCCAGCAACAGACCAGTAACCAGTGGAGTCCCACAGGGCTTGGTGTTGGGGACCTGTTGTTTGGAATATACTTTCAGAAGTACAGGTCGAAACAAAAGGTTTGTGGATCTCAAAGTTTGCAGATGACTGCAAGTTGTGAGCGGTCATAGAAACCCCAAGAGATTTTGACACCCTACAGAAGGGTCTTACACTAACCAACAACTGGTGCCAAAGCCATGGGCTCAAATTAAACACAAAAATAAATGCATCATCCCCTTTGGCATGGGAACCCCCCCCCCCTACAGATTACTGCATTGACAATAACAGCTTAAGTACTCTATCCATGGTGACAGACCTGGATACACAGGTTGATAACAACCTCTCCTTTGACCACCTTGTTTCTTCTGTGGTAAAGAAAGCCTTCTACATTGCCCATCTTATAAGTAAGGGCATTGCATCCAGGAAAAAGGAAATCATAACCCCCTGTACTCTTCCCTTATCAGGCCAATAATAGGGTGCAATGCTCCTTTTGGTATGTACCTCATCAGGCACCTACAGCAATAGGAGAGACCACAGAGGTACCTTACAAAGAAAATTCAAGGCATTTAACACATGCCTTATGTTAATAGACTAAAATCCCTGTCGCTGTACTCTGTGTCTTACAGACTACTCAGAGGAGATCTTTGCCTTACATATAAGGCAATCTCAGATCCTGCCCTGTTGGAAATGTTTCACATTCACAAGTTTAATGGCACTTGTTGCACTTGCTCTAGTGATCTTAACTTGAGATTTGACATTAACAGGACTTGCTAGAGAGACAGATTCATCTCCCAAAGGCTACCCCGGCTCTGTAACAGGCTGCCAATTCAAGTGAAACAAAGCCTATCACTGACCCTTTTTAAACATAATTCGGATGATTGGATGGGTAATTGCAAGTTCATCCCTGGGGTCTTACCTGCATCCCTTTTTTTAATTTTTCCAAATCTTTTGGATTTCTAATACCATGATGGGAATGGACCCCATTCCTAAGTCAAAGCATGATTAAAGTTCATGAAATTAATTGTTTCACTCTTTGATGTCAGCCAAAAGTGCCCTTTGCAGCACCCGCAATGTGCCCAGTAATGATTCCTTCTGTAATTCGTACAGAGTTACATGTATTGGTAGTGTATCTAAATAAGATTTTAGTTGATTTTTTTATAAGACCCATTGCTCCTACTACTAATGGAACTATTTGGGTATATTTCATCCACATTTCTCTCGTTTCTGCTTGCAAATCCTGATATTTTATAATTTTGTCTCTGTCTGTGCAGAGCACACTGTAGTCACTGGGTGTGGTGACTTCAATGATCAGTGCTTCTTTTGTCTTCTTTTCCTGGACCACTATATCTGGTTTTCTAGCATCTATCTTTGAACTGTTGGTAATGGCTGATCCCATGTGATGTAGAATTTTCATCATTTTCTACGATGCTTTGTGGCTCATGATTCCAGTGTTTTCAGCCACTTCAACACCATAATGTTTGCACAATCCCCAGTGCAGCAGTCTTGCCACATTATTATGCCTTTCACTATGCAGTCCTTCTGCCATTAGTATGTCACAGCCAGCAACTAGGTGTGCAACAGTTTCCAACTCTGTTTTACAAAACCTACATTTGTCTGTTTCTACAGCATGCTCAATGGACTTTGTAAACCAACGTGCATGTAGCCCACTGTCTTGTGCCGCCAATATTAACCTTTCATCTCTTATAGGTTCATAGGTGTGTACTAGGCTAATGGCCCTGGAGCCTTTACAAGCCTAGCCCACAGAAGTGCCCTGGCCTCATGCTGCCTGACGTTAATTACCAGTGCCTCTATCAAGTAGAGCCACTGGAGTGATCCCTGGGGTGAACTTTCTATTTCCCATCCACTCATCAAGATTTCTCTTGAAGAGGGCCAGTGAGGTGCTCTGCTTGACATGTATGGGAAGTCTATTGCAGAGCATGTGCAGTCTCTGGGTTATGAACCTGTCCCTCCAGCATGTTCTGTTGATTGTGGTAATGAGGTTGTGGTCTCTGGAGCATGTGGTGAGGAGGGTTTGGGATTTGTTTAGATGTAGCATTTGTAACAGAGCTGGGCTAGACATGGCTTTGTTAAGTCAAACAGAGACTGCCTTGAAGTAGAAGATATGAGACAGAGAATAGCTGGAGTTTTTTGAGTCAGTCCATGTAGGACATGTGTTTAAGGCCTATGATCCTCTTCGTGAGATACTTTTGTGGCCTTTCCAGCTGTTGCATGTGCCTAGTGAGGTACATGCTAAATGGGGCATTGTACTCGATGACTGGCCTAGTGAGGGAAGAGTACAGAGAAATGATGACCTCTTTCTTTCTGGATACAAAATCCTTGGTAATGAGATGTGCCACATAGAAGGGCTTTCTGACCACAGTGGCAATGTGGTGTTCGAAGGTGAGGTTGCTGTCTACCTGTATCCCCAGATCTCTTATAATGCCTTCAGAGTTCAGTGGGCTCCCATTGATGTGTTAATTAGTTGGAACTGAGTTTTTCGCAAAGGGGATGATGACGCATTTTTTGGCATTAAGCTTAAGGCCATGGTTTTGACACCAGTCATTGGTCTCAGTGAGGCCTTTCTGTAGGATGTCTACATCACTTGCAGAGTTAATAATAGCTCCCAGCTTGCAGTCGTCTGCAAACTTGGTCAGCCAGAGTCCCTCCGTGTTGGCATGGACTTCTGTGAAGTAGATGCCAAACAGGAGAGGACCCAGGACTGATCCCTGTGGAACTGCACTTGTGACTGGTCAGCAGTATAACTTGGAGTCCACTACTTTCACACTGGGTTCTATCTGTGAGCCAATTTGCAACCCATCTAGTGATATAGGGGTTGATGCCTTGGTTGTTGAGTTTATCAATAATTCCTGAGTGGGGAATGGTATCAAAGGCCATGGTCAAATCGGGGTACGCTGTATGAACTACTTTGCCCTCATCCACAGCTCTGGTGACTGACTCAGAGAAGTCAACCAGGTTGAGCAGGCATGATCTACCTTTCACAAAACCAAATTGAGTGGGATCTAGAGTTTGGAGATTCCCTTTATCCTTGTTAATTAGGTCCATGATGATGATGTGCTCCATAGCATTACATATCAGACTCATCAGGCTAATGGGGGGATAATTCCCAGGGTCTGTAGTCACTCCCCCTTTATGGAGAGGGATGACTGTAGCAGTACAGCAGTCAGTAGAGACAAAGCCTGAGGTGAGGCTGTGATTGAACAGGGCACACAGATGTGGTCCCAGTTCACTTTGTAGTTCATGTAGAACACATCCAGGGATATTGTTGTGTCCCATGGAAGCTGTATTCTTGGCCTTGATCAATGCAGCTTTAACCTGTGCTGCAGTAATGCCGGGTGACTTGCATTCCTCCGGTATTGTGATTGGTCCTTTGTGGGGGGGGGGGTAAAGTTGGCACTGAATCTGTCAGCCAGTATGTTGGCAATATCTGTTGGCTCAGTATAGGAGGTACCATTGTGCAGTAACTCAGAGCAAACCTGGGTATTGAAATGGAGATTCTTGATATAACTATAGAAGGCTTTGTAGTTGTTTTTAGTGTCTGCCGCAATTCTCCCTTCATAGCTGGCTGTAGAGGTTTTGATGGGGGATCTCAACTTTTTGTTGAGGCTAATAAGGGAGATTTTCTAGTCTTGGGACTTCACCTTTTTCTGCAACAGTTTCTTCCTTCTATTGTAAACTTTATTAATGGGAGGGGACTGCCAGATTGGCTTCCTTTTTTTGGAGAAGAATATCTTGGTTCTGTTGGGTATGGATAGTTCCATGCATTTACATATGTGTTCGTACAGTGCATTGGTGTAAGATTCAGCAGTCATGCATCTATTTTCCATTGACATGGGTGCCGTGAAGTTAGACACTTCTGTTTTTAGGAGCCCAAAGTCAGCTTTGGAGAAGTTTTTCATGGTGGTCACCTTTGAGGGGGGTTTGGTGAGATGTGGATTTCCATGGTGATGAGTTTGTGGCCAGATATAACCAGGGAGAAATTGACTATTGGTGTAGAGCAACAGTTGCCCATGTTAGTAAAAACCAAATCAAGGATGTTGCTTCCTCTAGTGGGGGTAAGAGTGAGCTGGTCCAAGGCATTGGAATTGATGAATTCCAGGAAGCATTGGGACAGTCTATTGGCACATGAGTAGTTTTCCCAGTTGATGGAGGGGTAGTTGAAGTCACCTAGTATGAAAGTATTGGGTTGGACCCTAATAGATTCCAGGGAACCTAGGAACAGGAAGTGAGAGTCTTGGGACATGGTTGGGGACCTATAGCAGGTATGACCTGAATCGCCATCTTACCCAGTCTTAGTTGCACCTGAAGTATATCAGATGCGTTATGCTGGGCTACTAGTCTAGATGTGTGCATAGCCTTTATGAATATGGAGACGCCACCACCTTTGGAGCTTCGGTCCATGTTCTGGGACCGAAACATGTGGAATGAGTTACAGCCTGGTAGCGCAGGTGTTCTTTCTGCTGATTTAAACCAGGTCTCCGTTACTCTTGGTTTGACTTCACCTCTCCTTAACCGTTCCTGCTTTCATTCCTGATCAAAATGAGGTTCTTCCAGAAGTTTTCTATACTTGCAACTGTATTTATGCATTTTCAACATTTCTTGCCTTTTCATCTGATCCTTCATCTTATATTCTTTCTTTTGTTTTTTGGCACTTTCAGTTGCTGCCTGATTTTTATCTACTTCTGCTTTGATTTCTATTCCTGCTTGATGCAGATAAGCAGGGAAGTCATCTTAGATTTATTCTGATCATATTTCAAAACTTTCACTATGTTTGGGGCTCATGAGGTCAGCAGATATCTGTGGAGTCCCAAGACTGCAGATCTATGCATGAAATCAATTTCAAGGAGGCCCATCCTTCCTTCAGAATGGGGAATATATAATCTTGGTATGCACTAATTTTTATAAATGATTTGGTGAGTATGAAGCATCCTTCTTGTTTTAATATTTAATCTATCCAACACATTTTGAGGCCAATCAATTACTCCAAAACTGTAAGACAGAACAGGAAGAGCAAATTGGTTTATAGCTTGGATTTTGTTCCTAGATGTCAATGCTGTTTTCAGAATTAATTTAAGTCTTCTAAAATATTCCTTTTATGGTTTTATGCGCATTTGTTCATGTTTTATTTCTGAACCTTCATCAATTCCCAAGTATTTATACACTCCCTCTTGCTCATCTTGCTCAAGTTCTTTTATATCATATTCTTGGCCAAACTGTTTTCCTGGTGCTGCAGTTTTCCTGCTTTAAAGGTTGTTTTTGCACATTTTTCAAGGCCAAATAACATTCTATCATCTGAAAAAGTTTTGACAACCTGCAGCTGTGCTGTCAGTTCCTCATCTGATGAGCTATACAGTTTTAAATCATTGACAAACAGAATGTGAGAAGTCTTTAGACTTTGTTTTCTAGGAGCCAAATTATAGCCATAGCCCCAGTCATTAAGTAAACAGCTTAATGGGTTAAGGGCAAGGCAGAAAGTACAGTTGTGTACACTTACCATAAATGTAGATGTTCGAGTGTATTCACTGTTGCAGTCATTACACTTGGGTTATCCTGCTGGCAGGCTACCCTCAGTCGGCCTGAATTCCAAAGTCTAGGTCCAGCGTCGGTTGCTGTTGCCTCTTCCCTGACATCAGTGCGCCAGGGGTATAAAAGATGCAGCTGACGCCATTTTCCTCAGTTTTTCTTGCCCCAGATGTCAGGTACCCCCAAAAGGGTAGGCTAAAAATATGCCAATAAAACATGCATGCACCAAAATATATTACACCTTCATCTACAAGCAAATACACCACATAGGTTGTATAGATTAGAGAAGTGCAGATAAGTTGCAGCAAAGATATGGGGGATGGTGGGTTGGTAACCTGGACTGCAACAGTGAATACACTCGAACATCTACATTTATGGTAAGTGTACACAACTGTACTATGTTCTTTGTGTTTCACTGTTGCAGTCATTACCCTTGGGTTGAATCCCAAAGCTATGGTTGGGAGGCTGGAGCTAAATAGCATTAGGAGCAGCTATGAGGCCCTGTAGAACTGCAGTGGCAAAGCCTGCCCTGGATTTAGAGTAGAGTGGTAAATGATAGTGCTTTGTAAATGTGTGCACTGAACTCCAGGTAGCAGCCTCTAAAATGTCTTTGGTTGGTACTCCCCTGAGGAAGGCTGCTGAAGTGACTGCTGCTCTGGTAGAATGTGGCCTAATGCCCTTAGGCACTGGCTTGCCATGTTGTGAATAGCATAAATTAATGCAGTGGCCTATCCACTTTGAAATAGTCTGCTTTGAGATAGCCTTTCCTTATGATCCTGCAGCATATGCCACTAGTAGTTGCTCTGTCTTTCTGAAAGCTTTGGTTCTGTCCAAGTAGAAGCGCAGCTGTCTGTGTATGTCCAAAGAATGCAGAATTCTCTCCCCCTTATTCTGTGGGTTTGGATAAAAAGTAGGCAGATCAATAGTTTGGTTAAGGGCCACACTGGACACTACCTTAGGCATAAATGTTGGGTTTGTCCTCAGAGAAAGCCTGTCTGGATAAAAAAATGATGAAAGGTTCCACAGCCATGAGTGCCTGTAGTTGAGACTCGTCTTGCAGAGGTTATTGCTAGGAGCAGAGCTGTTTTCCAAGATAAAAACTTTATATCAGCTGTAGCGGCTGGCTCAAAAGGAGGCAGGGTGAGTTTTTCCAAAACAAAATTGAGGTCCCATGCTGGTATTGGTGATCTCCTTGGAGGCCTTAAGTTTTTGGCTCCTCTGAGGTACTGCTTTAACAAGGAATGAGAAAAGACTGGTGGCTCTGTATTATAATGAGCCGGCATGGCAGAGGCATGAATTTTAATTGATGAAAAGGATAGGCCTTTGTCCAGCATCTCAGTTAAGTATTGCAAAATCTGAGGAATATTTGGTACAGCTGTGTCAATTCCTTGTGCCTGGTTCCAAGCACAGAATCTCTTCCATTTGCCAGCATATGATTTTCTGGTACTAGGCCTTCTGGCCTCCAAAATGACATCCATTACAGCTTTAGTGAGTGGTGCATTTTGTATCACTACATTATCCTCCATGCTGCCAGATTTAAAGTCTTTAGTTGGCTGTGCAGGATCTGATTGTTTTGTTGGGATAGTAGATGAGGTATTTCAGGCAAGGTCCAAGCCGGGCATTGAGACAAGTTCCTTAGGATTGGATACCAGTGCTGGCGGGGCCAGTCTGGGGCAATCAGTATCATCTTTGGCTTCTCTTGTCTGACCTTTAGGAGTACCTTGGGGAGGAGAGGCATTGGAGGAAAGGCATATACTGCTAAGCTTTTCCAGCTGAAAGACAGGGCGTCCACTTTCCATGCTTGTCTGTGATAAGTCCTTGTGCAGAATCTTTTTAGTTGGTAGTTGTGAGGAGAGGCAAATAGATCTATATCCAGGCATCCCCATTTCCTTGTTATCATGCTGAAGACTTGTGGATCCAATTTCCACTCGTTGGGATCCATGAGGTTTCTGCTTAGTTCATCTGCCAGAGTATTTATCTTTCCTGGTAGGAATTGTGCCTGCAGATGTACTTGTTAAGTCAAAGCTGTGTCCCACAAAGTCATGGCTAGTCTGCAAAGGGGGTAAGAATGAGTGATTCCCTGCTTGTTTATATACTACATGACCGTGGTGTTGTCTGTATTTATCAGTAGTTGTCATGGATGAAGTAGGGCCTTGAAGGCTGTCAGGGCATTCTGAACAGCTAGCATCTCTTTTTGGTTGATATGTAGATGCATTTGGTTTGTGGACCATGTGCCTTGAATACATCTTCCTGCCATGTGGGCCCCCCAGGCATAATCTGATGCATCCGTTGTTAATGTCTGCCTGGCTGGGGGTAAAGTGAATGGCTGTCTCTTGTTCTGGTGACAAGCCTTCGCCCACCAACAAAACTCCTGTTGCAGGCAGGGAATGAGGGTGATTATTGTTTCCAGGCTGTGGCAATGTTGAGTCCAAACACTTTTTAGGTACCATTGAAATTTCCTCATATGCAGTCTCGCATATGGAATTAGTAGAATGCAGGATGCCATGAAGCCCAAAGCCTGCAGAATTTTTCTTGCAGATAACTGGGACTTTGTTGCCAACAGGTTGAAATAGGTAGTCAGTTGCCTTTCTTTGTCTGGCGTGAGATAAGCCATCTGGGCAGTTGTATTTAAGCTTCCACCCAGGAATATTATCTCTTGAGAGGGTACTAGTTTTGATTTCTTTTCACTGACGGTGTTAGAAATCTCTTTACAAACGCCAGATGCTGTAGTAGAATGTCCTTGTTCTCTGCTTGAATGAGGCAGTCATCCAAGTAAGGATATATTTGTATTCCTCTTTGCCTGCAGAATGCAATTACTGGTGCCAGGCACTTTGTGAAAACCCTGGGCGCAGTAGATAGGCCAAAGGGCAGTGCAGAGAATTGGTAATGCACTGAGCCACCTTTGAATCTGAGGTATCTTCTGCATGTTTGTCTGATTGGGACATGCAGGTATGCCTCTTTTAGGTCTAAAGTCACAAGCCAAGCCTTCTTGCCCAGCATGGGCAGAAATTGCTGTAGAGTCAACATTTTGAATTTTGGTATATCCAGAAATGTATTTAGAATAGATAGGTCCAGTATTGGTCTCCAGGTCTTGTCCTTTCTTGGCACCAAGAACAGTTTTGAATAAAATCCTTGTCCCTGCTCTTGCTCTGGTACTAGTTGAATGGTCCTCATGTCCATGAGGGATGAGACTTGCTTTTGTGCCTCTGCCCATTGATGTTTTGGCAGGTCTGGCCAACCGTTTGTCCTTGGCAGGGTATGGAAGTGAAACTTGTAGCCCTGTGACACTATGTCTAGGACCCATTTGTCCTGGGTTATTATGTGCCAGTTTTGAGAAAAAAGTGCTAGTTTTCCCCTAAAGGTGCTGCCAGAAGATAAGTGCTTGGTGCAGGCAGGGGGAAGTCATTGGGACTGTTTCCTGTATGGCTGTGATTTGTCTTCTCCACTTTTGGAGGTAGAAGCACCCCATTGTTTAGACCTGTATGAGCCTTGGGGCTGGGATCTGCCTCTTGGGTATCTACATCTGCCCCTTTGTGGTCTGTCTGACACTGGAAATAATGAATTATTTGTAGGCCAGTGTCTGCTAAATCTTGAAGGCTGAACCTGCAAGAAATCCTTAACCGTTTGCATAGATTTAGCTTTGTCTTCCATTTTCTTTAACACCTCTTCTGTTTTAACACCAAACAAAGTTTCATGCTGTAATGGGGCATCTAATAATTTTGCTTTGACAAGATCAGGCAGACTTTGTTCCTTTAACCAAGCATGCCTCCTGATGACAGAGGCCTCCAAAGAATCAAAACCACATTGCAAAGTATGCTTTCCAACTTGTTCAGCTGCATGCAATAAATCCTGCATGTCTTTGTTTTCTGCACATTCAGAATTTGTCAACATTTTCTGTTTAAGCAGTGACATAATACATTGCTGATATTTGAGCATATGAAACTGACAGTTTAAAGCCCTTATAGCCAAGGTAGCGGAAGTGTAAATCTTTTTTCCCCATCTGTCCAATGCCCTAGAATCCCTGTCAGAGGGGGTAGGGTTTTTTGCAGCAGAAGCCTTGACCCCTTTGGGACCCTGAGAGGGTTTTTGAAAAGGAATTTATGAGAGTCAGGAACCCTGTAGTACCTGTCTGGCTTAAAAGGAGCTGGAGGTAAGGAGTCAGGGGTCAGACTGGACTCTGAAAATACATCATCAACAATGTCTAACACAGGTGGAATAGCTAGGGGCCTGTGTTGTGGTAGTAAAACGAAGTCTCTGAGCCTTTTCTTAGATTCTGAAAAATCTTGACTCTCCCAGTGGGAATGCTCCCTCATGGTATGCAAGGTTTCCCCCAAAAGAGTAATCCTCAGAAGGAGAGGCTGAAGGGATAGATTCTTCAGCCTTAGAATCCTCATAGGGAGGAAGAGAGTATTCCTGATCAGAAGAGGAATCAGATGAAATGGAAACCTGATCAGAAGATTCATATTCTGTCTCTTGCCTAGGCCTTTTATCAGGTGGGGGATGGGAACCCTTGATCAAAGTAATCGAGTCTTTGGCCATTTTGAGCATCTGTTTTTTGGGCATGGAGGCCTGTCCAAGAGGCTGTTGTACTTGTTTCTTTGTCTTTATGGGTGCTTTAGTCTTTGCATTTGAAGCTGAAGTCGTTTTAATGTATAATTGAGTTGGTCTGAAAACACCCTCAGAAGCTGATGGCTGCACAGCGGCTCTGGACCCATCTGAGGGAATAGTCTCCGAAGGTCCAATACCTTGAGCCTCCAATGGCCTAGGTGACTCCAAGTGGGAGTCAGTAGCGGCCTGCAGGTCTAAAGCAGCGGGCGTCAGGGGCTGTGAAGGCGCCTCACTGAGAACCGGTGAACCGGCGACTGGCTTAGAAGAAGCCTCGTCATCGATTTTGGACCTCGGATGCCTGTACTATTCTTTTTCTTTGCGTTTCTTGTGAATTCCGGTAGTCAGATGGCTATCCGACAACATCGTATAATTAAATCTTCTGCCAAAATAGTGTAATGCAAAATCGTACCGATGCTTAATAGTGCATTGGTTAAATCTAGCACAAAACTGACAACTAGCAATGTCGTGGTCAGGACCTAGGCAAGGAATACAGTAAGAATGAAAGTCCTTATGAGGTATTTGCTTCCCACAAGAAATACAATTATTAACTTTTTCTGACATCGGTCTGGAGCAAGAAAAATGCTTCCTCAACGGGGTACTTAGCTTTTAATGAAGACTTCAGATCTGAAATTCGCACACGAAAATCTCAGGAGTCGGCCGACTGGCGCTTGCAAACTGCTTATGCTTCGGGTACCGCACGGCAAGAAAGACTGAGGAAAATGGCGTCGGCTGCATCTTTTATACCCCTGACACACTGACGTCAGGGAAGAGGTGACAACCGACGCTGGGCCTAGACTTTGGAATTCAGGCCGACTGAGGATAGGCTGTCAGCAGGATAACCCAAGTGTAATGACTGAAACACGAAGAACATCAGCAACGGTGACAGAGCATTACCCTGGAATAACCTTCTTTGAATTTTTATTCCTGGGATAATAATTTGTCCTTTAACATGGCTTAATTGTAAAGTGGTCTGCCATTGTTTTATGGTCACTGTAATGAAGTTACTAGGTTTAGGGATTATCTTATAAATTTTTAAGCACTTTTTTATCCATGAATATGGGATACTATCAAATGCTTTTTCTGTAGTCAATCCATGCCATACTTAGATTCTTTCCCTTTCTACAGTTCTCCACTATGACTTTATTTAACAACAAATGATCCTTTCTTCCATATGACTTTTTTTATTGCCCTTTTGTTCTGCTGCCTTAATTGAGATTTCTTCTAAATGACTATAAACTCTGTTGGCATCAATTCCCATGTATAGTTTATACGTTGTCGGAAGGCAAGTTACTGGTCTATAATTTTTGGGGTAGCTTGCAGGTTCACTCTTAAGTAGGACCATTTGTTTTACCTGTTGTTAGCCAGATTGGTGTCTGCTAGGGGTGCACATATAAAAAGTTCTTACTCATGGCTAGGTTTTCATGCAAAGATGTTAATACTTTTAACCAAATGTTAGGTACTGCATCCGGCCCTAGGTTTTTCCAGTTAGAGGCTTTTCTTAACTTTGTTTCAATCTCTCTGGCTGTTACTTCATTCCATTTCATATCCTCTACCTTTAAGTGTCTTATTCTTTCTTTTACTTTTTTTTATCCATTTCTAATCTTTGTTGTGTTCCACAAGATCTTCATAGATACTTCTCCAAAATGCATCTATTTCTTCTTTTTTTGTCAGTCTTTCAATGCCTTTTACCTTGTTTCTCAATTCTCTATAAATCTTTTTTGGGTTATCGCTGAATTGCTTATTTTGTACTTTTCCTTTATATTTATCTGTGTATCTTCTAAGTTTTTCCACTTGTGCTGAAATTTTTTATTTATTTGCGATAGTGCATGATAGATCCTGATCTGTTCTAATACTGCTCACTGCTTTTATTGGGTCTATATTATAACGTCGACGGGGCAGATGAGTGAGCGCCCTTACATCAACACATCTTCAGTGAAACCACTAAATCTCGAATGGCCAGAACAGCGATTTTTTTTACAAGGGAAAAAAAAAAATGCTGGGCCATTGTCGGGAATTTCCCATTTCTTTCACTGTAGTGCGATCTTGGAGTCGGTATATTTCAGTGGGGGGTGTGGGGGGGCTCGAGGCAAAGCCCCCCATTTTATTTTCTGTGTTTTTTTTTTTTTTGTAGGCCCAGCGATTTTTTTCCCCTGGGAAAAAAAATCGCTGTTCTGGCCATTCAAGATTTAGTGGTTTTGTTGAAGATGTGTCGACGTAAGGGCATTCGCTCGTCTGTCCTGTCGACTTTATAATATATACCTGCTTTTATCACATCTATCTTTCTTAGCATTTTTGTTCATCTATTCCCTCTTCTATAGTCTTCTAATAGTGACAATTCTTGTTTTAATTGCTTTATATTTTTCTCTATTCGATATTTCCATGATGTTATTTGATTTCTCCCCTTCCTTTCCCTCAGTATTCTGTGCTCTTGTGCTTGAACTTTATCAGTTATTAATTTAGCTTCACAGTAACGTATCCTGTTCACTTCTGTTATATTGCATGGATCTCTATCGACAGTCCTAATTACTGTGTTCATTTGTTTTATCATATTTCTGACTTTTGGGGTTTTACTAACCTTATCCAGTCTATTTCTTTCATTGATGTTAACATATCTATCTATGTCCATTAAATCAAGCAACTCTTCCCTTAGTTCATTTTCTTCCAAACTGTGGGCACATCCTTTGTTTTCCACTTCCTTTGGGTATTCTATAGAAAGTTCTATAGCATCTTCCTGTGGCACCTTCACTTCAATTTCATCCTGTGACATCCATTGCTCTGTCATATGGGAACTCACTGGCCTATCATTCAACATTGACTGCATCAGAGTTTGCACAGTCTCCTGTTCCTTCCCTTGCTGTCTAGTTTCAAGTGAACATTTACACTGGTTTCCTGTGGAAGGCTCCAAAATATGTTGATATGGCACCTGACCAATTGTTTCCTGTTCCACTGGTTTCCTCTTAATTTGGATATCTATTTCTCTATTCTGTTGTGGTGCTTTCTGCATTAGACTTCGTACACTGAATCCTTCACTTTGCAGGTGCTCCATCACTTCAATTTACATTTCTTTAACTTCTCCATTACTGATCTCCTTTTCTACTTTTCCTCTTTGTCGTCTTATTTTTGTATTGTAAAGTTTTCTATATCTGGATTCCTTTGCCTATATTTCTCTTCAAATATCTTTGGTGCTGCTCTTTTTGTATTGGTTAGTTTTGTTTTCTCCTTTGCATAAATATTGCACCATATTAAACCTCTTTTTCTTTCTCATGTCCATATTTCTTCTCCAGATGTCTCCTGATCTTCCTGCTTCTCCTTACTTTGGAGACTCACTGCATCATGCTATGATGTAGTCTGTGTTAGACTTTCTACATTAAATCCTACACTTTGCAGACACTCCATAACTTCAGCTTCTATTTCTTTAGCTTCTTCTTTATTGTGAAAATTTCCATATCTGGATGCCTTTGCTTGTATTTCTCTTTGAGTATCTTTGTGGCTGCCTTCTCTATATTAATTAACTTGGCTTTCTTCTTAGCATAAATATTGCACCATATCAAATCTCTCTTTCTTTCCCATGTCCACATTTCTTTTTTATACTTTTGAAAAAAGTTTAGGTTTTGTTGTTTACATTTTTGCACTTCTTCAGATGCTTCTTTTTCCAAACAGATGAAAATTTCTTGATCTATATACTGTTTTTCTAAAATCTGTTGTATTAATGAAAACAAATTTGTATTTGAAGCTTCTGAAAGTTTCTCCTGTGAAAGTATGTTTCTTTCCTCTAATTTATCTCTTAATCTCTTTGTATCTCCTCTATCTGAAAATTCTGGGCTTTTGCATAATAGTAACAATACACATTTTTTTTCTTATCCTCAATAGTCCATTCTATCATCTTTATGGCTCTTCTTTGGCCTATCTGTTTTTGTGATTTTTGTGGACTGCTACTTCCTTCTACAACAGGGGGGCCATCCTCCCCCTGGGCCTGGTATGCCCCATTATAGGAATGTTTCTGGATTTTGATGATTCTACACAGTCATTTTTTTCCAGTCCTGGCACCAGTGTGCCTACCAGGATTGGGCACTTTTTATCCTGAAACTTGTGTACCCAGCTATGTTTTTTTTGTTTTTGACTTATTTCTGTCCATAATATATGCTATATAAATGCAGTCTATATATCAGTGTCACCTTGGTGATATTTTGTAAAAAAACAGGGTCCACCTCGCGAAGGTACTCACCAAGACTTAAGAATGAATTCAACTTCAGCACTACTACTCTCCTTTGCTTGCTGACTTTTCATTTCTCCAATAGGACTCCTAATCCCTTTTAGGTAAGGCAGCAGATGTTGAGTTAGGTCTCCTCATTGCATTGATATGAGAGGGAAATGGGTTAAAACTTGGCTAGGCTTGTAATGGCCTCAAGGCCATTAACCTAGTAATCTCCTATGTTCCTACGAGTGTTTTCTTGTAATTGTGTTGTGGACGGGGCAGAACAGATAAGGGTTGAATTGTCAGCATATTGTACAAGAGTGGCAAGTGTTGTAGTGGTATGAAGTTTATTTATGAAAATATTAAATAGAAAGTAACAGATTACTGACTCTTGTGGAACACCAAAAGAGACTGGTTGAAATGCTGAAAGGTTTTGTTGCCACTTAGCTGTTTGCTGACAATTGCATAGATAACTGTGAAACCAAGACGGGGGGAGGCAAATGAGAACTAGTGTTGCAAGTATAGAGAGCAGCCTTTGGTGGGGCACTGTCAAATGGTTTGGAAAGGTCAAGGAAAAGTGAAGAAACAAGGTTGCCATTATTTCTGTATTGGTTTACTATCTCGGTGAAACTGAGGCCTGAAACCATGCTGGGTGTTGGAGATGAGGTTGTGTTTGGTTATATGTTTCATAAGCTGAGAGTGAAAACATTTCTTGAGGATTTTAGAAAGAGGTGACAGGATAGCAATAGGTCTATAGTTTGTTAACTCAGTTGCAGTACCTCCTTTATAAAGAGGTATAATAATGGAATTTTTCCAAATGGATGGGACAAAGTTTTCAGTTATTGGCTGGTTGATTAGAATGGAGACAGGGAAGGCTAGTGCTTCTGCACCTGTTTTGAGGACCTCAGTGGAAAGGTTATTGACAGCTGAGGGCTGTTGCTTTCAGTATGGCTCGTAATTTTTTATGGTGGACGTTGGGACGGGCTGATGTGTTGCTTTCAGGAATAGATGGAAGTTAGAGGGGTGAAGTGAGGTGGTCATTGAGTAGTGATAAAACTGACTAGATAACATGAGTGCTAAACTGAGTGGTATGGCCTGGGTGTAATAGTTTATTTAGAGTGGACCAAAAAAGCTTTGGGTTGTTTTGGTGCTTTTTCTTGGAGATTACAGTAGTTTGATTTCTTGGATCTTGGTACAGTTTCTGAGATATCTAAAATTTTGGTAGGCATATTGTGTTTTATTCTTATACCATTCTTTCCCTGCATTATCTCTCTGCCTCTTTTGTCAGCCATGGTACTGTGTTAGATTTTGCCCTTCAAGTCCTAATTGGTACTAAATCATTTAGTATTTTTTAGGAAGTGTAACTGAAACAAGTAATTGCTTCATCTAGTAGAATTACTCCTGATAAATTCCAATTGCAGTGGGACAGGGCTGTAATAAATGTGTCTGTCAAATTTGGTTAAATTGCAAAATTGTTTATAAATTATTTGTCTGGGTGAACCATGTTGTTTTCTGACTACATAGGTTGGGAGATGATCACTTATATTGTCTGGTAAGCAATCAGAAGATTTTACATTATGGGGTCTGTTTGTTAATATCCATTCCAGAGTGGACAGCCTGTTGCTGCTTTTGTTGATTCTGGTGGTGGAGATTTTGGTGGTGGAGCTTATTAGCTGGGTGAAGCCAAATAGGTAGAGTTCTTGGGGATGCTGCTGTTAATGGATTGCCACTCTCTATTTAGGTCACATAAAATGAAGGTTTCCTTGTAGATGTTGTCAGATATCCAGTGTAGGATATTTTTGTCTGTGGCAATATTGTTGCCTTGTAGAATGTATGCTGCTGAGATACACATGCAGATTTATTTTGGTTGATTTTGAGGAATGCAATCACATCTTGTAGTTCTGATGCTGTTTATTCTGTAGATATGCAAAAGGTCCATCAGAGCAGGATCCAAGGATGCTTTACATGACAAGCATAGATCATCTCTCAGGAGTTTGTAGGAAACAGAGTATAGAAATAGGGCTTTGAGGCAATCTGTATAAGACATTGTATTTACACCCTGTATTCTTTTTATGAGAAACCTCACTGTGGATGATCCAGTTGTTGCATATGCCTGGTCAGGAATATACCAAAGGGAACATTATGCTTAATGATGGGTCTGATGATGGCTTCATACAATGGGACAACAACCTCCATGGAGCTAGATGCTATGACCATATTATAAGCTGAGCAATATAGAATGACTTTCTCACCATTTATGGCACATGTTTGAGGGCCAGATTACTATCTACATGCGTCTCCAAATCCCTGACTACTGTCTCAAGATACCTATGTCCACCAAACTGGCTGTAGAGCAATCAGGAAGGTGTATATCCATGATGCCAGGTCCTTTATTAAGTGAGCTACAAGGGTGTGATGCATGAAGGTTTCAACAAGGCAACTAAGGTTGCTTTTATGACTATGAATTAGACCCAAGCAATACAATACCAAATTTAAGGGGCAGTGCTCCTCAATGTGCAAACTAATTGCTCTATGCTTCTTAGTGTACAATGTAGTTTGTCTACAATCATGAGATACTGGGTACAGTTTCTGAGATAGTTCTAAGGGAAATTTTGCCTCCTAGGTTGTCTGCTGATATAATGAGCACTGCTACATGCTGTTGCACAATGAGCATCTATACACAAACTTGCCAGACTTATGCAGGCACTAAAAACCCATAATAATGACTAAAAAGTCCTCTGGTCAATAAAGAACTACATTCGAAGCCATCCCTGTCTTTCCTAACTCAGATAAACCCGGCTACCACCTACTGCCACAAGGTAAATAAACTCATTCCTCTTAATGTAAAAACATACAATAAGTGTATGAAGTGCAATGTTATCCCAGTAATTGAAACAGCTCACTAGTTACTGCTAATGAGGTGATTTAATGCTAGGTAAACCAACGGCAAGGCAAAATAAGGCACTACAAGTCTACAACACTGCCAAACAATTTAAAATGCACCAGAAAGAATATATAACAAGGGAGGTTTCTCAAGAGCAATACTTGTTGGATGGGTGGATACTCACTATTTGATCTATGGAAAACAATGCGATGGAAAAAGTAATTAAATAGCTTATATAACTGACAACAGCTGTAAGGGGGGGGGGGGCTTTGGTAGTCTGATTTCCATAAGGGGAAGGGAATAGAGACACAATGGCTGCTAAAAGCTACAGCAGCAAAAGGGAGGAAGAGTTGGGGGAAAACACAGCAAGAGAGATTCACATATCTTGTGTAGAAATACTCAGCACCTAAATTCTTTTGTTTAAAAATGTAACCAATAAGTGATCCCAAAGCAGACCAGAGCAAAACAGCCAACATCTCACATTTAAAATGCAGTCATAAGAGCATTAAATGATACAGGTAGTAGGAGGTTCACAGGTTCGTAGGAGGTCACTAAACTAATGGCCCTAGGGCCTTTACAAGGCTAGTCATGTTATACCTGTTCCCTAATTGACCTTCATTAGATGGTCATTATTCACAGAGTGAGTCTATGATCAGCACCAACTGCCCCTGTCCATGAGGGGCATAGGTGCCAAACCCAGGGAGAATTTGCAGTCTCTCATCTAAATGTCTAGGTTGCACTTGAATAGGGTTATTGAGGAGCTCTGCTTCACGTGAACTGGGAGTTTATTCCAGAGGGATGGCAATCTCTGGGAGATATATCTGTCTCTCTCTAGCATGTTCTGTTAATGTCACAGGCTATGTTGAGATCCCTGGAAACAAGTGACTCTTGTCCCATTTGACTTGCAGATGTGCAGCATTGCCATTTGGGCAGGGTCAGAGACTGTTCTGTAGGCCAGACACAGGTCGTCTCTCAGCAGCCTGTAGAATACAGAGTACAATGACAGGGCTTTCAGTCTTTCCATGTAGGTTATGTTTTGGAGGCCCTGAATTTTCTTGGCGAGAAACCTCTGTGGTCTCTCCAGCTGCTACAGTTGTCTGGTGAGGTACATGCAAAAGGGAGAGTTGCATTGTATTACTGGTCAGATAAGGGTCAAGTACAGTGGAGTTATAAAATCCTAAGTCTTGATGCAATGCCCTTACTTATGAGATATGCAGCATAGATGGCTTTCCTTACCACTGTAGACACATGGCGACTGAAATTTAGATTACTATCAACCTGTTTTCCCAAATCTCACACCACTGGATTTGAGCTTAGGAGGGTGCTGTCAATATTCTAATCTGCAGGGACTTCCTCTTTGCCAAAGGGGATAATAATGCATTTTTTTGCATTTAGTTTTAGTCTGTGGCTTTGGCGCCAGTCATTTGTCTGTGTTAGCCCCTTTTGTAATATGTTAATATCATTTGGGGACTCAGTGATTGGGCCCAGTTTGCAATCATCAGCAAACTTAGTAAGCCACAGGCCATCTACTTTCACCTGGACTTCCGAGAAATAGATTCCAGACAATAAATGGCTCAGCACAGATCCTTGTGGTACGCCACTGGAAAATAGTCTATTGGTAGAGGTTGAATCCTCAACTTTGACAGTATGTGTTCTATCAGTGAGCCAGTTGGCTACCCATCTAATGATATATGGGTTAATCTCCAGCTGGGAGAGTTTCTCAATGATACCTGAGTGGAGGAATGTGTCAAAAGCCTTGGCTAAGTCAAGATAGGCAATATGCACTGTTTTGCCTTCATCTAGGGATTTGGTGACAATCTTGAAGAGTCCACCAGGTCCAGTAAGCATGATCTACCCCTTAACAAAGCCAGACCGGGTCAGATCAAGAGTTTAAAGGTCACCTTTGTCATTGGTGACAAAGTTCATGATGATTCTTTCAATGGCCTTGTAGATAAGGCTGGTTAGGCTTACGGGTCTATAGTTCCCAGGGTCAGTTGATGGACCCCTTTTGTGCAAGGGGATTACTGTTGCTGTTCTCTACTCTGCTGGAACAAAGCCAGTGCTCAGGCTGAGGTTAAAGGGGCTGCCAAGTGGTTCCCTTATGTCTTGTTTTAGATTGTTTAGCAAGCAGCCTGGGATGTTATCTGGTCCCATAGAGGATGTCTTTTTGGCCTTGTAGAACAGGGATATGACCTGCTCTTTGGAGATACTAGGTAGAGGACTGGTGTTAGGTAAGCTTTGGGGTATGGCTGGTGGAGACAGTTGAGTGAAGTTTGAGCCAAATCTGTCAGCTAGCAGGTTGTCAGTTTCCTCAGTTTCTAGCACATAGTTGAGTGTTCCCTTTTAGATTTCTGATGTAGCTAAAGAATGCCTTATGCTTATCCTTAGCTAGGGATGCTTATTTAGCTTCATAACTAGCTTTAGAGGACTTTACAAGACATCTGATGTGCTTGTTCAAGCTGTGAAGGGCAGTTTTATTCTGCTGAGTAACTTTCCTCTTGTTTTAAGACATCAGTTTCTTCCTTTTGTTACATATCCTATTTATACTTGAGGTCCACCAGGGTGACCTGTTCCTTGTGAGAACCTGTTTTTGATCTGGCCAGTTACAGTCAAGTCTATACAGCTGTTTAGGTGGTGGGCATTTGTGTACTCCTATGTATAGGGGTCATTGTTGGCTATGTTAGCAGGGGGTTTGAAACTTTTTATATCATCGCCTAGTAGGCTATAGTTTGCTTTGGAGACATTTTTCAGTTTTTTTTCCTCTTGTGGGGGTGTCAGGTCTGATTGTTACCTCAAACAAGGCAGATTTATGGTCTGACCTTACCAAGGAGGGCAATGCACAGGGGGTAGTGCAGTGACCCCCCCTATATTGGTGAGTACTAAGCCTAGTACATTTGAGCCCCTTGTGGGCATACAGACTAGCTGTTCCAGGGCATTTGTATTGACAAAGTCCAGGAACCTCAGAACAAGCATGTTTGTACTTGTTTATGTTGCCCAGTTGATGGAAGGACAGTTGAAATCACCCATGACCAACCTGTTTGGCTATATAGTGAGTTAATCTAGTAAGTCCAGGTAGGCGGTGGTGCTTCTCTTGTTTCATGGTGTGGGACCTGTAGTTAGCAATGATGTCATAGGGTGCTTTACCTATAGTTAGTTGCACCCAGAGTAGCTCAAGAGAGTCATACTGTTTAACCAGTTTTGAGGTGTACTTGGCTTTAATGAAGATGGATACACCACCACCTTTGGTTCTTTCACACTCGTTTTGGGGTCTGAACATGTGGAAGGCATTGTAGCCTTACATGGCCAGGGTGCTGGCTGTGGCCTTGAACCATGTCTCAGTGACTGAACAAACGTCAGCATCTTTCACAGTGAGGAGTACTTCCAGGGAGTGCAGTTTCCTGTTCAGGCTCCTAGCATTAAGCAGCATAACCTTGAGTTTGTCTTGAGTGGATTTTTTTTTTTACATTGGAAAGTCTGTTGTTATGACATTGCCTAAAAAGTCATTATGGGGGAGGCAAGGGCCTTTGCCAGTATCTGAAAGCCTAAAGGAGACACATGAAAATCATATCTGGCAAAGCAGCATGGTCTGTCAACCATGTCTTCCCAGGCTGACAGATACTGGATCTCCCTGGACTGACAACAGAAGCTAAGCCATTTGTTGAAGTCAATCATTTTTTTGTCTATAATGTGGCATCATCCTGGGTGAAGGAAGAATGCTGCTTAGGGCTAGGGACATACCTGCCTGGGACAAGTAAGAGTGAGAGTTCAGTCATGTCTCTCTTCACATAGTCCAGAGAGATACACCACAAGTCATTCATCCCAACATGTTCTATGACAGAAACATAGTGCTAATTGTTGTTGAGTGACTTCAGTCCATGCATGATTTGACGGATCCTGGCACCTGACAGGCAGCTGACCATGACCTTCTCCTTGTCCAGCCTGGTGAGGGGGACATACAATGGAGTCTTCTATGAACAGGACATTTGGTTTTGTGGTGTTTTGTCTTACTGGTTTATTTGTTGAGACACTGATGTCCATGTGTTGTTATGTGTAGTGGATTCTATTTGCTTTGCAGTGTGTGCAAGTGGTTTCAGCTTGGGAAGTCTATGATCTTTTAGTAGGCTTCAACTGAGTACCTCTGCATATGTGAGTTTATGTGGTGTGACCTTGTTTTGTGTGAGAGGTGTTGTGTGTGTGCTGACAACCTCTTTGATGACTGGTTTGTTGTTAAGTGAGAGAACTGATTCCAGATTCATAGTGCAATTACATCAGTAACATATTGTATTTGTTTATTTTAAGAGTAAGTGGTTGTCAGTATACATGATGCAATTACTACATTGCCTCAGGATGCCCATGTCCATCAGGCTGGATGAAGAAATGGTTGGAAACTAACTGTCCATTATGACAGGTTTTTACCTTAACTACTACTGAGGAGTGGGCTAGTTTGTCCAGATTTTGCTTTAGGATTAACAAAGAGGCTTATTCTATTGAAGGCTACAGGTGAAAACTATGGCAATGCTTCTCAGTGTGCAACTGAGTTTCCCCACAATGCAACAGGGGAAGCTTGGGAGCGTTCACTAAAAGGTGTCTAGCCGAAAATTGTCTTTCAAGACATCTGCATCTATACAGTGCACCGCTGAACCTCATTGAGCAGTGTGCAGCTATGTGCAAACATGAGGCTTAAATACAGGTAAAACTAAACACTTTTAAGCTACACTATCAATTAGAAAACACACAATGAGCCTTCCTCCAGTAATCTCCAACTCTGGTGAGGCTCAGACTACACACTTCTGCCACAAGGGTGCAGGCAGGGCCCTCCTAATGCAAGATGGCTGGAATAGTGCTCAACTACAGCAATACAGTCTAGATTCAACAGATCCAAATCCAGTCTATGATATGTACTAGCTACTTAAAGTGCAGAAAAATATAGTAAAAATCAACAAAATGAGGCAGCAAAATCATAAAATACAGTCAGCAAAAGTGCAAAGAAAACTCAAAAAGTACTTATTTCATCAATTTTAGCAGTGGATGCTTCATATTTCAACAGAATCTCTCCAGACCTCTGGCAAATGTCGCCAAACATTGAGCAGCTCCTAGATGACTTAAGGTGGTACTACCTTCTGCACAAACTAGGAGTACTTCGAGCAGCTGTGAACCGTGGGAGACTATGGAGAGGGTTTCCTATACAGGATTTTAACTGGAAAGTATAAAAAGATTTTTAAAGTATAGAAAATCAGAAATGATGAAGTCCTTATTTGTAAGTTGTTTAGATAGATCTTCTTGAAACAATTAGGGAGAAGTTAATTACCGCAAATGACTTCAACTAAATTAGCTAGAAGAGGTTTCAAAGTATTGTTTCTGCCACACTGGGCTTTATTTGGGCACAGACAAATAATAAATGAATCAGAAACTATACATATGAGATTTATGAGACATAGTCTGAAGGGTGACTACTTAATACAGGACACAGTGATTAAAAAGTACAGTTGTGTACACTTACCATAAATGTAGATGTTCGAGTGTTTTTACTGTTGCAGTCATCACATTTGGGTTATAACTGCTGGTAGCCCTCGGCCAGCCCAAATACCAGAGGCTTAGTATTTCTGCGTCAGTTCCTGTCACTTCAGGACTGATGTCAGGTCATCAGTAATATAAAGTAAGGCAGATGATGCTATTACATCAGTTTTTCTTGCCCTAACCTCTCAAGAGCCCCCAAGTAGGAGCCAGGTTCTGGTAGAAGAACCCCACCAGTAGAAAGTAAATACCAATATGTCCCTTGTAAGGAAAGAGAAGAAAAAAGGGGGATGGAGGGAGGGAAACTAGGACTGCAACAGTGAATACACTCAAACATCTACATTTATGGTAAATGTACACAACTGTACTATGTTCTTCGTGTTTCACTGTTGCAGTCATCACATTTGGTTTGATTTCCAAAGCTGAGGAAATTGGTGGAGGCAGTCAAGGAAACTAGGGGCTAGCTAGGATGCCCTGCATGACTGAAGAGGCAAACCCTGCCCTGGATTTGGAGAAGAGAGGCAGGCGGTAATGTTTGGTAAAAGTGTGAACAGATGTCCAAGTGGCAGCCTCTAGGATGTCCCTGGTGGGGACTCCTCTGAGGAAAGCTGCAGAAGTGGAGGCTGCTCTGGTGGAGTGAGTCCTGACTCCTTTGTGGGGGGGGGGGTCCTTGTTGTTTGTAGCAGAAATGGATGCAGTGTGCTATCCATTTGGAAATAGTTTGTTTAGAGATGGCTTTGCCTTCTTCCCCTGTAGCAAAGCTAACCAGCAACTGATCATACTTTTTGAAGGATTTAGTCACGTCCAGATAGAATCTGAGCTGTCTGTGCACATGTAGAGAGTGCAAAATCCTTTCCCCCTTGTTCTGGGGATTAGGAAAAAAGGTTGGCAAATGAATGGATTGGTTGAGAGCCGCACTGGACACCACCTTGGGCATGAAGGATGGGTTAGTCCTGAGGGATAACCTGTCAGCATGGAAGATGATGAAGGGTTCCACAGCCATGAGTGCTTGCAGCACGGAGACTCTTCTGGCTGAAGTGATGGCCAGAGGAAAGGTGTCTTCCAGGAGAGAAATTTTAGTTCTGCAGAAGAAGCTTTTTCAATGGGGGGCAGGGTTAGCTTTTCCAACACAAAGTTAAGGTCAAGCTGGGTTTGTGCTCTTCTGGGTGGCCTCAAATTGCTAGCTCGTCTTAGGAACTGTTTGATCAAGGGGTGTAAGAAAAGGGGCTGCTCAGTGGGAAAATGAGCAGAGATAGCAGAGGCATGAATTTTAATAGAGGAAAAAGAGAGGACACTGTGTAGTAGGTCAGCTAAGTAATCCAGGATGAGATGGAGGGAGAGCTGTGCAGTATTGGCTCCCTTAGCCTGAATCCAGGTGCAGAATCTTTTCCATTTGTCAGCATAAGACTTTCTAGTGCTAGGATGTCTGGCCTCACGTATAACATCTAGAACCTGTTTACTGAAGTTGGCAGATTGATCGGGGGTTAGGGAATAAGCCAAGCTGTCAAATTGAGTGTCTGCAATTGGGGATGCACGAATTCCCCTTCCCACTGGGTCAGGAGGTTTGGAATCTGAGCAAGATGACATGGTGGCAGTGGGGACAGGCCGCACAGCAAGGGGTACCAGTGCTGGTAAGGCCAGTCTGGAGCTATAAGAATTGTCCTTGGTTTTTCCTCCTTTATATTGAGCAGAACCCTGGGGATGAGAGGTAGTGGAGGAAAGGCATAGACAAATAGACTGACCCAGGGGAAGGACAGGGCATCCACTTTCCAAGCCATGCAGTGATGCTCCCTGGTACAGAATTTGCTGAGCTGATTGTTGGTGTAGGAGGCAAAGAGGTCGATCTTCAGGGAGCCACATTTCTGACTTATTAGGATGAAGGTTCTTCTGTTGAGCTGCCACTTGGGTGGGTTCAGAAGATTTCTGCTTAATTGGTCTGCCAGAAAGTTGAGAGAACCTGGTAGAAATTGTACTAACAGGTGGAGTTGCATGGCAGAGGCTCTGTGCCAAAGGGTCATGGCCAGCCTGCATAAAGGGTAGGAGTGGGTCCTTCCCTGCTTGTTGATATACCACATTACAGTGGTGTTGTCTGTTTTGATCAGAAGAGCCCCTGGGGACAGAAGGGGCTTGAAGCTATCAAGGCATGCTGGACAGCTGTCATCTCTTTTTGGTTGATGTGCAGAGGGATTTGCTTTGGGCTCCATTGACCCTGTATGCACCTGCCATCCAGGTATGCACCCCAGGCATACTGGTGAGGGTCTAGGGGGTGGTGAGAAAGGTAGTCCCTCATTGTGGGAGCATGCTGTTTCCCACAAAGAAAATCTTTTCTGAGGCAAGGAATTAGGTGCCTGAGATGGGGTCGCCGGTTTCTTGGGTGTGGTTCGTACATTGGGCCTAAGAAACTCGGTAGATTTCGAAATAATGGTATTTGTGTCAAGAATTGGTAGTTCGAAGGACTTCCTCGGATGCTGGTGCCTGCTCAGTGGCTCCGGACACATGCAAGGTAGAGACAACCACAGGATCTTTAGCTGAAGAAGAGTTTTGGGGCATACCGGACTCCAAAAGGGTCTCGGTAACGGCCTGCGAATCCACAGAAGTGGGCATTGGGGCTGCAAAAGGGTCTCACTGAGGACCGGAGAATGGATGACTAGCTTACCGGAAGTGTCATAAGTAGGTTTGGACCTGTGTGGTCTGTCTCTGTATTTATCTTTATGTTTTTTAGGAAGATCTGCTGTTGGATGGCTTCCCGAAGCCATATCGGAGTTCGAGGACTGCAAGCGAAAATATCTAGCTACCGTAAGGGCTCGATGATGGACAGTTCTGGTGTTGAACAAAGCACAGAAGTGACAGCAGGGAAATGTTGTGGTCTGGGCCTAAACAAGTGAGGCAGTAAAAATTAAAGTCTCAGTGTGGTATTTGCTTTCCACAGGCGAGACAATTGTTAACTTTTTTCTGACATCGGTTAGTGCAAGAAAAAAGGATCCTCAATGGGGTACTTAGCTTTAGAAGACTTCAGGTTCAAATCGGTAGCCGAAACTCAGGTAGCGGCTGACCGGCACTCATGCAAACTGTTTCTGCTTTGAGCTCCATGGCAAGAAAGACTGATGTAATGGCGTCTGCTGCCTTACTTTATACTACTGACGACCTGACATCAGTCCTGAAGCGACAGCAACCAACGCAGAAATACTAAGCCTCTGGTATTCAGGCCAGCCGAGGGCTGCCCTGGCAGGGAAAACCCAAATGTGATGACTGCAACAGGGAAACATGGAGAACATCTATATATTAATTTCAGGAACAAGGTATAAGGGTAGATCTTCAGGACCTGGGTATATGGGTAGATCTATCCTTTGAGTTTTTATGATCTTATCAGCCAATTGATTAATGAAAATTATAAATGTATAGGCTCGATAAAAAAGATTTATAATGACTAGGAAATAAGAAAGGATGAAGTCAAGTCCTTCCTTGTAAGTTACATTAAACTCAAACTAGAGCATGGAGTATGAAAACCTTATAAGAAAACTAGAATGAGTAAACTGGAAAGAGTGTAACAGAAACACACCAGAAAATTTAAGTTATTATGAAAGATGAAAATTCTGAACTTGTACAGTGCTATATATATATATATATATATATATATATATATATATATATATATATATATATATACATATATATAAAATACCTTATTCTGGTATATATGCATTCGCAGACAACTACCTCTGGGAATGTTTGAGGTTATACAAGAGTCTGAGACAATCTATGTAGTGGAACGAGATGAGATGTACTCTCTGAGACAGAGGCATTGGATAGTTACGGAAAAGTCCAATACTAGACAACATGATGCAGACAGGTTAGAGCTAGAGTAAGAAAAGGAAGATCTGAGGGGAAGAGTAGCTGAAATACGTTATTTATGTAATGCCACCATTGCCTTGACATGTCCAGTTGATTGTAAGCTTAGTGTTTACTGCTATTTGGATAGCCTGAATCACGTGATATTTCCAGGGTCAATTATGACAGTGTTTTTGGACTTAGCTATTGTATTAAAAAAAACTTCTCTGGCTTGGTAATTTTTACAAGTTGCAGTGTCTGAGACCTAAGGCGATGAGTGGGGATATACCACTATAAAAATTGATCGAAGGCTGGATATCGGTTTAGAGATTTAAAGGTATGAGTGACAGTAACAACTTGTTCCTATGTTTAGTTTATGTCGTAACATTCAAAGGCACATACAACTGTAACTTTGTTCAAGGCTTGTAATTCACTTGTAAATTATGGGAGTGTAATCCATTTTAATCTGTTTGGCTACGTGAAGAAAACAAAGCTTTTGGTTACTTTGTAGGGTTACTGTCTTCAGGTGTATATCCTAATAATGGTGCTTCCTGAAAATGATACTAAATGTGTTTAATTGGGTTGATGATTTTCAGAGGTTGAATGTCCTTTTATAGAACTTTAAAGCTAGTTTGAAGTTTCATTGCAGAACCTCAGGCAAAGTTTGTGGACTTAATTTCAATAGTATTTAAGACATGGTCTAATCATGAAGCCACTTTAGATTTTTTAAGAAAGTAACTTGTAGATTATTTGCTTCTGAGGTGTATGCAGCTGAGAATAGTCATTAAATTTCCTGCATTCTGTTTAAGTTTTACAGATCCAGAGTGAAAGTCCATTTGATTTACAAAACCATTAAAGACAGGGCTCCAAAAATCATAGCCTTGTGGATACAGTTACTGTATCCTCAGTTAATTAGATGATGCAGTTAGTATGGGCCTGTACTATAACTTGCAGCATCTTGACAACCCAGGGACATATGCAAGGATTCTGTTTGTTGACTTCAGCTCTGCATTTAATACAATAATTCCAGAACTTCTTCACTTTAAACTCTCCCAGCTTTCTGTTCCTGCTTCCACCTGTCAATGGATCACTGATTTTCTAACCAGTAGGAAACAGCATGTGAAACTGGGAAAATTTGCATCTAGCTATCGTATAATCAATACAGATGCCCCCCAGGGATGTGTGTGCTCCCCACTGTTATTCGCCCTCTACACTAATGAATGCACCTCTAACAACCCCTCTGTCAAACTTATTAAATACGTAGATGATACACCTATCACTGGGGTCATCGTGGAGATGAGTGTGCATACAGATGGGAGGTTGAGCAGTTGGTCCCTTGGTGTAGTCAGAATAATCTGGAACTGAACTCTCTTAAAACTGTGGAGATGACAGTGGACTTTAGGAGGGGTACTACAATATTATCCCCCCCCTTTATATTTAATACTGCTGTGTCAGTTGTGGAATTATTCAAGTTTTTGGGATCTATAATCTCCCGGGACTTGAAGTAGGATACCAATGTAGGGTCTATCATAAAAAAGGCACAACAGCGAATGTACTTTCTTCAGCAACTGAGGAAGTTCAACCTCCCACAGGAAGTGTTGATTCAGTTCTATACAGCAGTCATTGAGTCTGTTCTCAGCTCATCCATAACAGTGTGGTTTGGATCTCCTCACTAATCATGACAAAAATAGGTTACATCGAATAGTCAAGTCTGCCGAAAATATCATTGGTGTTAGTTTGCCCTCTTTACAGGATCTGTACTGTTCCAGAGTCGTGAAAAGGGCAGAGAAAATCATCACCGACCCGTCACAATCAGGCCACCATCTGTTTAAACTATTGCCATCAGCTAGGCTTTACAGATTAACAAGCATCAAAACAAGCAGATATAAGAACAGTTTTTTTCCACATGCCATCAAGTTCATAAATGGTTAACTCAGTTTATTAGGTTGGAGTACTCTTTTTCCCAAGGCTCAGAGGATTCTGCAGTATTGTTTACATATTGTTAATACTTGTTTTCTTTCAGAGTTTATTTCAGTATTTCTTGCACTGAGTTGCACCTTGTATGTATATATGTATATATATATATATATATATATATATATATATATATATATATATATATATATGCATATTCTTTGTCTTGTTCTCAATAGTTGCATGTATGTTGTTTGTCTTGTTCTTAATAGCTGTATGTATGTAATTTATGTAATTTATACTTTGAGAGTCACAGAAACTGGAGTCAAATTCCTTGTATGCGTGCATACTTGGCCAATAAATGTTATTCTGACTCTGATATTGATGGAGACTGGCAGAGGTGAGGAAAAGTACAGTTTTGTACCTACCATAAATGTAGATGTCCGAACTGGATAGCATCTGCAGTCATAACAAGTGGGTTGTCCTGTCGTCAGGCAGCCCTGCAGTCGGCCGGATTCCAAAGTCCGGGTCCGGCTGATGTCGCACTCCACCCGACGTCATCTCTGTTGGTCTTCGGGTATAAAAGCATCAGCCGACGCCATTTTCCTCAGTGTTTCTTGCCCCAGATGCCAGTAGCCCTCTTGCAGGCTAAAATTTGGATAGATGCCAATGTTTCCAAATAGATAGAGGTAAACACAACAATAAGCATATATGTACATATATACAAACAAATACACCATAAAGACTCCCCAACAGCTAGCTATTAGGAGGGTAAACACCCTAGGAGTACCACAGAGGGAAGGAGGGAGGGTAATCCTGACTGCAGATGCTATCCAGTTCGGACATCTACATTTATGGTAGGTACAAAACTGTACTATGTCCTTCATGGATGCATCTGCAGTCATAACAATGGGTAGAATACCATAGCCAACTAGGGAGGAGGATAAAAGTAGATTATGGTGTGTTTAGGATCCCTTGCAGTACAGCAGTGGCAAACCCTGCTCGGGATCTGGAATATAGAGGCAAATTATAATGCTTGGCAAATGTATGCACGGAGGTCCAAGTAGCCGCCTCAATAATGTCTTTGGTTGCCACTCCTCGTAAGAAGGCTGTGGTAGTGGCTGTTGCCCTTGTAGAATGAGGTCTTATGTTCTGTGGAATTGGTTTTCCATGGAAGGAGTAACAGTATCGTATGCAATTTCCTATCCATTTGGAGATTGTCTGTTTGAAATAGCTTTTCCTTCCCTTCCTGTTGCATAGGCTACAAAAGTTGGTCAGTCTTTCTGCTATTTTTGTTCTGTCCAAGTAGTAGCGTAGCTGTCTATGTACATCCAAGGTATGCAGTATTCTTTCCCTCTGTTTTGTGGGTTGGGAAAGAAGGTAGGTAGGTGGATTGCCTGGTTTAAAGACACTCTGGATACCACCTTGGGCATAAATGTAGGATTAGTCCTCATGGACACTCTATCTTGGTGGAAGATTAGGAAGGGTTGCACTGCCATTAAGGCCTGTAGTTCTGAAACCCTCCTTGCTGAAGTAATTGCCAGTAGGAAAGCAGTTTTCCATGACAGGTGTTGTAGGTCTGCTGTTGCTGCTGGTTCAAAGGGTGATAGTGTCAACTTTTCTAGCACAAAGTTTAAATCCCAAGCTGGTAATGGTGGTTTCCTTGGAGGTTTTACATTCTTGATTCCTCTGAGGAACTGCCTGAGCAAAGGGTGAAAAACAGGTGGATCAAGGCTGTATTCTGCTGAAATAGCTGATGCATGTATCTTGATGGAGGAGTAGGACAGGCCTGAATGAAGAAGTTCGCCAGATACTCCAGAATGTTAGGCATATCTATGTTTGACACATCTTTTCTTCTTTCCAAATGACAAACCTTTTCCATTTTCCAGCATAGTTCCTTCTTGTTGAAGGTGCTACAAGAATAATGTCTTTAACTCTTTGGGAAAGTTCTGGATTAGCTGCTGCTATGTGATGTTCCATGCAGTCAGTTGCAGCGTTTTTAGGTTTGGATGTATGATGCTGTAGTTGTTCTGAGTTAACATCAAAGGCATCAGGGTATTACATATTGTTCCAAGACATGCTCTTCAGTAATGGGTACCAGTGTTGTCTTGGCCAGTTTGGAGCTATCAGGATTATCCTTGGACGTTCTTCCTTGATTTTTAGTAGTACCTTGTGTATCAAAGGAAGAGGTGGGAATGCATATGCTGTTAGGCCTTTCCAGTTGAAGGAGAGTGAGTCCACTTTCCATGCTAGTGGGTGGAATGTCCTTGTGCAGAATTTTTGAGCTGGTGATTGAGAGGTGATGCGAATAGGTCTATCTGTGGCATTCCCATTTCTTGAGATGGTCTTGAAGATGTCCGGTGCAGCTTCCATTCGTGGGCATCCGTGGTTCTGCTTAATATGTCTGCTAGAGTATTGTCTTTCCCGGTACAAATATTGCCTGTAACTGAATGTTGTAGCTAAGTGCCAGGGTCCACAGCTCCAAGGTCATTCTGCATAGGGGTATGAATGAGTGCCTCCCTGTTTGTTGATGTACCAGATGACTGTGGTGTTGTCTGTCCTTATCATCAACTGGCCCTCTTTGAGAAATGGTTTGAACTTTTGGATTGCCAGTTTTACTGCCAGCATTTCTTTTAGATTGATGTGCAGGTGAAGTTGATCCGTCCACAATCCTTTTGTCCAGCATGTGGGCCCCCATCCTAGGTCTGAAGCGTCTGTTGTGATGGTCTGGCTTGGTTGACATCTTTGACTGGCATGCCTGAGCCCACCATAGGAACTCCTGTTTTAAGCATGGAATTAGTGGGATTTCTGTTTCTAGACTGTGTCTGTGTTGGGACCATAAATTCTTTAGGTACCACTGTAGTTTCCTCATATGTAGTCTGGCAAATGGGACCAAGATTATGCATGATGCCATGAAGCCCAAGGCCTGCAGAACTTTTCTTGCTGTTAACTTGTTCAGTTTTGTTAGTGCCAAGAAGTAAAGAGGAAGTTCTTTTGTTTTTCTGTAGTCAGGAATGCCATTTGTTGTACTGTGTCCAATTCCAAGAATGTCCTTGTTTGGGATGGTATCAGCCTTGACTTTTGTAAATTGACTGTGTATCCCAGTCCTTGTAGCAAGTAAATGACCCTTTGTAAATCTGTTGTCAGCTTGCTTTTGTTGTCCCCTTGTAGCAGGCAGTCGTCCAGGTATGGGTAAATTTGAATTCTGTAGTCTGCAATGGGCGATTACTGATGCCAGGCATTTTGTGAATACTCTGGGCGCAGTAGATGGCAATGCTGAGAATTGATAGTGCTCTGATCCTGCAAGAAATCTGAGGTATCTTCTGCAGATTGGTCGAATGGGGACGTGCAGGTATGCCTCCTTGAGATCTAGAGTTACCAGCCAAGACTCCTTGCCCAGCATGGGAAGAAGTTGCTGTAGGGTCAGCATTTTGAATTTTGGGACAATGATGTATGTATTTAAGGTGGACAGGTCGAGAATTGGTCTCCAACTTTTTCCTTTCTTGGAACTAGGAATAGTCTGGAGTAGAACCCCTTTCCTTGTTCTGCTGTTGGCACTCTTTCCACAGCTCTTATGTTTGCTAACTCCATTATCTGAGCCTCTGTTTTTGATTTGGAGGTAGATTTGGCATTCCTCTTTTGACTGGTAAAGTGTGGAAGTGAAACCGTAACCTTGATCTATGGTTTGTAAAATCCACTTGTCTTTTGTTATGTAGTGCCAGTTCTTTGAAAATAAGGTTAACTTTCCGCCTAGAGGAGCTGCTATTTGTTCCCTGGTAGGCGGATTTAGGATTAAGTCACTGTGGTTGTGCTGATGTAGTGGCAGTGGCTGTGTCTGTGCCTCTGTTGTTACCTTGCCACTGTCGTCCTCTGTAGGCACCTCCTCTGGATTGGTTTCTGCCTCTGGACGTCTATTCCTGCCCCTTTGAAATTTTGTGGAGTCAGGAAAGGACCAATTTTTGGCAGGCCAGTTCCTGCTAAACCTTGGGGTTGAACCTGCAAGAAATCTTTAACAGTTTGAACAGATTTTGCCTTTTCTTCCATTTTCTTCATAACCTGCTGGGCAGGTGTACCAAACAAACTTGTCTTGTCCATAGGAGCATCTAGCAACTTAGCTTTAACATGATCCGTAAAGCTTCCTTTAGCCATGCATGCCTTCTTATCACTGTGCCTGTCATGGCTGATCTAAATGAAGCCTCCAGTGCATCATAGCCACATTTTAAGGAATGGTTGCTAACCTGTTGTATGTTATTTACCATCTCTAATACATATTTCTTATCAAGAGATTCATCAGTGGTTAGTTTTTTAGTTAACTGATCAAGCATAAACTCTTGGTATTGTATCATGTGAAACTGACAGTTTAAAGCTCTAGCTGAGAGAGTAGCTGAAGTGTAGACCTTTACCCCATCTGTCTAGTGACCTTGCTTCCCTTTCAGAAGGAATAGGGTTTTAGCTGTGGTCGGCTACTGCCTTGGGACCCTGGGATATAGTTTCTGGGTCTGCTTAAGGGGCCTTGTAAAGGTGGTGATGAGTATCTGGGGGCCTGTAAAATCTGTCTGGTTTGGCAGGGGCTGGGGTAAGAATCTGGAGCAAACATCATTGAAAGCATCATCCACCACAGAGAGAACAGGAGGTATAGCTAAGGGCCTGTGCTGTGGGAGATGCAGAAAGGTCCTAAGTCTTTTCTGGAGTCTGAAAAATCCTGTTGCTGCCATTGGAACTGTTCTCGCATGGCATGCAAGGTTTCCCAAAGGAGAATTCTTCTGGTGGGGAAGCAGCTGGAATGGATTCTTCAGCATCAGAATCTTCAAAATTGGAGAAGGGAGTCTCAGGCTGGTCAGTTATGTCTGATTCATCAGCAGAATCATCAGAAGACACTGGCTCAGGGGCTCTGCCCTAGGTCTCTTCTCTGGGGCTGAGAGGCCCTGTCTGGGTGAGATTGAGATCCTCTAATTAAAGAAATTAAATCTTCTGCCAAAGAAAGCATTTGAGAACTAGAAGAGGGCCTGGATGTGGGGGTTTTAACAGGCACTGTTTTAGTAGTCTTGGCTGCTTTAGCCCGGCCTTAATGGACATGGCAGCTGGAGGCCTAGCAGCACCACGTGCTGGGGTAGAGACATCCAAGGGATGGTGTCTGATAAGTCAACCACCGTAGTGGGTGAAATTTCTGAGGTCGATTCAAGAGTTGTAGCAGGGGCCTCAGTTGTAAGAATAGGTTCAGCTGTACTTTGAGCAGTTTTCTCGGTTTCGCCGAAACCGAGACACTCATGTTTGCTTTACCGTGGTTTCGGCGAAACCGCGGACCACAAAGTGTCGGTCTTTATCTTTGCGTTTTTGGGGTAGTCGGAGGATCCGGCGGCATAATGTAAAATCAGAACCGAAAAACTGTTCTGCAATGGTTGAAAGAGCACAGGCGAACAGGCTGCTACGTCGTGGGCTGGGCCTAAACAAGGCAGACAGTAAGAGTGGAAATCTTTATGAGGTATTTGTTTCCCACAGGTTAAACAATTGTTAACTTTTCTGACATCGGCTGAGGCAAGAAAGAGTCCCCAACGGGTACTTAGCTTTAGAAGTCTTGATAGTATTCGGTAGAAGTAATCTCTGGATCCGACCGACAGCTTCTGCCATGCAAGAAAGACTGAGGAAAATGGCGTCGGCTGATGCTTTATACCAGACCAACAGAGATGACGTCGGGTGGAGTGCGACATCAGCCGAAGCCGGACCCGGACTTTGGAATCCGGCCGACTGCAGGGCTGCCTGACGACAGGACAACCCACTTGTTATGACTGCAGATGCATCCATGAAGGACATCAGTACTAGCCATCATAAAATATTGATCTTATTTTGTAGGTTACTCTAAAAACATTTAGCTATTACCAAGCAAATGGAGAAATATCAAGGGATTTACCGTGTTGTCATGTAAGGATGTTTTGGGTATTAACATTCTATATATTATCTTACACCACTGTAGTTAGCTAGTTGTTTACCACCAAAAGAATAGATCAAATTCCTGAATTTCTGTATTACAGGAGATATACACATATGGTTTTAGTAAAATTTGAGTAAACCTTTGGTTTACAGCACTCCTGCATCTCTCCTGCTTACATAAACTATACTGTCATAATGTGTCTTGTGCTCTCTTCATGCAAGTCTATCATGTTTCAAAGCATTTAGCTTTTCAGTCTCCATTTTCTAGATTACCTACATAGACTATCCTATAATAAACTTTATTGCACAATGTTTTTTGTACATGCAAATGAAAACAACAATATTCTTGTGTTAAATATTCTTTCATTTTTCTGACATCCTCAGCTTACCTGAAAATTCAGAGATTCTAACTTTCTCTTCTTCTACTTGCATGGCCCTCCCTTCAGTAGCTAGAGGATTAATACAGCAATAACCCACGCCTGGGTGTGGGTAATGCTGGATTTACCCATGGTTGGTGTGGTTTGGTCACGAGGGCGTGGGTTATTGCTATTATACAATGACATTATTTAAGAAAAAAATAATTACTTTTCTTAAATAATGGCATTGTATAATGCCTCCTTGCTGCCCTTCCGCAGCTGTCTGGTATTCTGTGGCAGTTCTGATGTACTGCGCATGCGTATGCCTACGCAGTACATCAGAGCTGTGGGCAAAAGCAATGGAGAAAGCAAGGTCTCCATTGCTTTTTACAAACTGTTTCGCTATGTTAAATGGGTTTAACATAGCGAGACAGCTTTAAAAAAAGCAATGGAGTCTCCGTTGCTTTATTAAAGCTGTCTCACTATGTTAAACCCATTTAACAAAGCGGGACAGTTTTGAAAAAAGCAACGGAGAAAGCAAGATCTCTGTTGCTTTTTACAAACTGTCTTGCTATGTTAAAGGAGTTTAATATAGCGAGACAGCTTTTAAAAAAGCAACATAGAATCTCTGTTGCTTTTTTTAAAGCTGTCTCGCTATGTTAAACTCGTTTAACATAGAGAGACAGTGTGAAGCAATGGAGAACTTGCGTTCTCTGTTGCTGTAAAAAAAGTGTTATAGTAATGGAAAAAGTGTGGGCAACGGACCTTTCTCCATTACTATAACTCTGATTTACAACGTGCACGCTAACCAATCAGCATGTACTTTTTGAATATTAATGGGGTCGTTGTATAATCACCATTATAGCATATGTGGGAACCTTTTCTACACAGCCGTGGATGCTATGCTTTAGAGAAAATGCAGTATATTTGTCTCCAGAAATTAGCTACCATGACTGGTTACAATTAGTATCTGCAAAAGCATTGCACTTTATGAGAAAAATGTGCTGCTAGCACTGAGTTGTAGTGAATCACTCAGGTCTGAGTCATTTTATATGAGAACTCCATAGGTTGCCATAACAAGACAAAATTAAAAGTTAATCTGGTGTTTAGCATTAACAAGCTAAATGGAACTCAGGAATAATGATTCCTTTGCAGAAGGCCAATTTACTTAATGGGTCAGACAGGAAATTTTCCACTCCAGCAACTATTTCTAATGACTCCTTCTTAGTCAGAATTGAGAAGTGCTGAATAGCCTTGGTTTTCTTTTATATTAATGGCTTTATAGTCCAAGTTTCTAATATAGTAAAATGATAAAAAAAATCATTACATTTGTAAAATGACTTCAATTTGTATGTGCATGTGTCTGTGTGTCTCATTTTTTTCTTTTTTTTTTTTACAAAACAGTTGATTTTACCATATAAACATACAAGTAACTATTAATTAATTCCATTCACATATACTTGACTTTTTCATATACCAGGAGCTAAATGTCATTCACTTTTCCTAGAAAACAAACCTTTAGACACATTCTACTGCATTTTTGCTTATTTCTCATCAATTTATCCAGCCATGAGTTCTTAAATACCCAAGTGCTTTTATCTGCATTAATCATCGGGAGGATTTAATAAGACCTACACATTCACTTTTACCATATGCACGTTGTGCCATGAAATTTAGAGTCAGTAAGTGCCTTGTAGAGGTGCACACCCCTGCACAAACAAGGGAAACACCATGGCATGATAATTACAGCATAAACAGCTGAACTGCATGCTAATCAATCATTCTAACACAGTGGTGCTATTCAACAAGCTACAAATCATCCGTGTGGACTCTGTGCTGATTTACCTGTGAATTCCAAAACTTTTAGAATACAGTCACAGAAAGGCATCTTTCACAGACAGAATACTAGGGACTGCTGCTGCTTTAATTAATTTGTATGGGCTACAGGCTGAAGCCAATGCTGCTGCTGCTGCTAATAGGCCTAGGCCAAGAAGGAGAAGAGTTTTCAGGCCCCGTTTAACTTTTCACAACCTACATGTTATGGAAATGGTAGAGCGCTACAGGGTTGAGAGGGACACACTATGGGAACTCTGCAACCTCTGCTGTGTTTAACTCGGAGCCTGAGCCAACTGAGGAGAACCCATCACAGTGAAGACAAAGGTATGTGTAGCCTTTAGAATCTTAGCTACAGGTACCATCAGGGGATATGCTGGTTCTTTCACAGGTATCAGCATCCAGGATCCTACACTAAATCCTGAAAGCTGTGCTCCAACATGCCAGTGACCACACATATTTTCCCCGAAGTTCTGAGAAGACAGTAAGAAATACACAGGAGTTATACCGTGTAGTATAATATTCTGAAGTACTTGGTGCCACAGACTATATACATATAGAAATGAAGGCACCACCTAGAGAACAGGGTAGGTGCTACATAAACAGAAAGGGTCACCACTGTATCAACTACCAAGTCATGTGTAATGCCAAGGGATCCATCTTGAACACATGTGCTGGCAATGCTAGCAGTTACCACAACTCACATATCTGGCACACCTCACGAATGTACCAGATGTTTTCTAGGGGCTGATATCCCACAGGGCCATTTACTAGGGAATGCAGGCTATGCACATGAACCGTGACTGATGACACCCATCAAAAATGCATACATACCCACAGAAGAACACTGCAATGAGGAACACACTCAAACCAGAAATATTGTAGTGTGCTTGGGCTGCTGAAGTCACAGTTCCAGTGCCTAGATACATTGAGGGAGCCGTTCAGTATAATCCACGAACATGTACAGAAATATTCACAGTATGTGCCATGCTACACAACATAATCCTGAGGAAACAGCTTCAGCAGGATCAGCAAGGGGAAGGGGCACACATCCCTCCACCAGTGCCAAGGCCACCACAGCCACAAGTGGATGAGGAGTCAGAGGGAGAACCACCATCTGCTGTGGGTGTAGGCAGATGTAGACATGCTCAGTATGCCCTTGCATTGGTAAGAGACAATGCATACACTCACTCATCACCTAGGGGCCTAAACTTTCCACATACTCATATACATATAGTAACATTGATGCCAGGTAACTCACACAACCTTTACCTCCCCATGTATTGGCTGTGTACTGCTTGCATCAGACAGAGTCAGCCCTGAACTAAAACTGTGGCAACTGCTGCATTTACAAAGTAAGTCCTAAACTTGAAGTGTATTGTTAATAATACGAATGTGTGGCATATCCTTGTATATCATTACTTGGTCTGGTAAGTAAGTAAAAGGTGGGATATTTGTACACAGATTACCCTAACATGTGACATCAGAGACTTATTTTACTTATGTGTGTCCATTACTAAGTAATAGGCCTCAGGCATCAAAGATTCACACAGTCATACGTCTAAAAAGTACTGATGATCACTGCACTTCCTCACTTTATCACCATAAGTTTGTACTGGAAAATCATTAAAGAGAGAAGTTAGAAAGTAATGATACACAATTGTAGTTTCTGACTTCACAACACACACAAGAGCAGTCACTATAAGGATATTTTGATGTTATCAACTGTCTGACTTTGCAAGGCCAATATCCAAGGCCAATATAAGTCAAAAGTACAATTATCAGTTCAGCAACACAAATGTAGATATACTAAGCGCTAAGTTAGCTATGCACCCTGACCATCAGACACAAAGCTTATGTATCTCTGAATCCGAGAGATAGAAAACAGGGATATGGCACAGTTATCGTCACTTGCACAGGGAGTTGTGTGTGTGTGTGTGTGTGTGTGTGGGGGGCAGGAAGCCTAGGCTGACACAAATGGCTAGTGAGTGTGAGTAAGAAAGAGAAGCAAGCAGACATTTGTATAAACCAAAAAATGGCTAGTGAGACAAAATGAGTAACTGAGGTGTGTGTGTGTGTGTGTGTGTGTGTGTGTGTGTGTGTGTGTGTGTGTGTGTGTGTGTGTGTGTGTGTGCGCGTGTCTGTAGGAGTCCTCCAGGTGAACTTGGTGTGAGTGTTTGCATGAACACAGCCAAGCTATGTGCAGTTTGTTGTTGTCAACCCCAACCATAGGAACTGGCTCTGCCAGGAGATGCACTGGCACATCCACGCCCACAGACAGATGGACTGCTGCTACCTGAACATGACTGATATCTGGTGAATGTGCTCTCTTCACTGGGATGTCCAGGGCCATGACCCTATGGCCTGCCATGTCTGTGTGTGGACAGCAGACTAACTGATGGAGCAGTGGAAGTACTGCCACTACGGTAGCGTGATTGGGCATGGCCACATTGGCTGACAGCAGATGATGTAGCTAACCTACATTCATGAGGATGCTGTTCTCCTCCCAGCAAATGTTCCATCACAGACAACCCTTGTTCCAACATGTCATTCATCTGTTCCACTGAATCAGCAACATAGTAAAGGCATACATGCATGTCAGACTGTGCCACATCTACAACACTAACCATTTGTTTGGAGCACCTATGGGAATGTGCCTGTGCCTCCATGATGTCCTTAACCATACATTGAGTGGCACTGGAAGAGACACCTGCACCAGGTGGAGGAGAGACAGCAGGCCTCCTCTGAGTACCCCTATCAACACTCCTGTGTTGCACCTCATACACAATTTGGCTACAGCCAGAGATCACAGGCACTGAAGCTGCAGTAGCCACACTTCCCCAATCAATGGTCTCGCTCTCCACCTGACCAATATCTAAGGGCTCACTGGAATGAGTAGGCATAGGCCTACTGGCTGTGTCAGATGGAATTGCAGGGGATGGCTGAATGTCAATCTCAGTGTCAGACTCAACCCCTGACTGTTCCTCAGTTTGGCCACCATTATCATCAGAGTCTGCTGATACACTGGCATCAGTTGGCAGAGGCCCACACTCCCAGTGTCATGATCGCCTGCGATAAAAAGCGAAAAACAGAGGAAAAAAATAATACCTACACTACTATAGTCCAATATACGCTAACAAAGTAACAGTGCTGCCATTATTACAGCATATACAGCAATACACACAACAGGCCTGACATTGACAGCACACACTAAAATATTTGTATAAATTGCTCAGCAGTACTGACATAAAAATGTTTGGCTTGCCTACTGCAGATGAGATACTCCTCTGCAATCCAGACAGTTCTGGAAGAAGTTAAGCAATAGGTAAGGACATCATAACAATTAATAGTAACACAGGGGATAATAATTTTACCCTTTATATGTCCATTAACTATACCATCAACTAGAACTTGGCTGACAACTCCAACCTAATATAATAACTGTAGCAATCTGCAATTCCGTCCACCCAAAAAATATATGTGACACAGAAGTAACTTACTGATGTCAATTGTTTTACAATACAAGACTATTCAACTGTTGAGATACTAAAGCCTACCTGGAAGGCCCTCCTGGGGTGTCCTTGCTCTCTCTGAAACTATTGTTCTGACATCCAGTACATGCTGTACTGCACTCTCCTGGGAGGTGTCTGGATCCCTGATATTGGCCAGGAACTCTTCATTGGGTGTTAGTAGCAGTTCCCTAGGAGACTCTCCCCCAGTAACCATCTGGACATGGTCCACTGCAGCTGCTTTCCTCCGTGCAGATGTGATCATGTCACTGGATCTGTGCCGTATCTGCTCATATGTCCTGCCTTGGCCAGCCACAGCATTCACATCATGAACAATCTGGTGCCATATTTGCATCCTACTCTGTCCCCTTTAAAGCAGAAAAACACCATGTTGCCTAAAGGCATCCACAATTACCTGGTTCGCAGAATCAATGAGGGGGGGGGGTTCCGAGGACTAACAATCCTGGGGGGCATACTCCTAGGTGCCCTAAAAGTCAACAGAAGAATAATACACAATACAACAGAAGAATAATACACATAAGAATCACATAACTACAAAATAACTGTTACCAGATAAAATAGAAAAGGAAGCTGATCAGTATTACCCATTGGAGAAACATAAAACAGCATAGGGATGTGAAATAAGAACAACAGGCAGGATGCAAAAAAGGAGAATAACAAGAACAACATATCCTTGTTTGTGCCATAACATTAACTCACCTTTGCTCTTCTCAAAAGAACAGTCTATCCTTGTGTGTGCCATAATAGTAACTCACATTTGCTCCTCCCCAAAAAAGAACAGGAAAATGACACATTTGCTAACAAACCAGATTTGATATGGTAAAAGTACTACCAAATGAACTGTCCCTAAAACATTTGTACATATTATCACACAGCATTCCATGTTTATGTATTGGCAATCATGTATACCTCTGAAATAGCTTGACAAACATGCCCATGCCATCAGTACACTTCTAAGTAATGCATGCATATAAAATTGTAAAAGCCTTTGCTTCAGATTGTTTTTAACTCATTCACTCCAACACAGCTCAACAAGTTTGCACTGTAACTTCCAATGGACAGAGCCTAAACCTTTTGATAGAATCAAAATACATCCTCACATTTCAAACAAATGTTTGTATCTCTGGAACCATAGGGGTTATGAAAGAAATATAAATGGCAAACTCTTCAGCATAAACTATTTTTCACAATGGTAGCATTCTTTAGGTTCTAGGTCTTAAACTGAATTTTATAAGTCACAGTAAACACAGTAACTATTATGTTTGTAATATTTGTAATCAATTTACAATATCTTGGCAACAGCTGAATTTACACAGATACTGTCAGCAGCATTTTATTCATATAGTTGAGAGCTTTCATATGAGGGTAATGAGTTTTATCTGTGTTACTTAGTTATTGAGATATTTAGAAAAATGTGAACATTATATCTGTATAAATTAATATTATAAAAGCAACAGTTAATATTTATGTATCTACACTAGAAAGGGGTCAAATATTAATGCAGTTCAGTTTGCCATTGTGTAAACTTTAACATGAAATCTTTCTATACCTTGTACATAACATGGTTTTGGAATTATTGATGCAAATATGAACAAGCAATATGTTATGCCTAGAGGTTTCAATAGGAGGTAACTGCAGATGCACACGGAGGCGTCACTTGGATGTAATGAGTGAAATATATTCCAGCATATGCAGTATGTAGCTGAAAAAATAGAAGCATACCTTCTGAAGTACAGTACATATCCTGAAGAAATAGCATATATGCAGTCTTGCAAACATAAACACTTCTCCTCACCATCAGCTTGCCTAGCTACACAGTTGGCTTTTTATATGGAGTGGCTTCAGGGCTGTTAGCATGATGAAGGTGCAAATGAAGAGTGAACTAATTAGAACTTCTGAATCCCAAATACTTGGATCCATGTATAAGATGTAAACATAGCGCAGGCACTCCCTCAGTGATTGCTATTAATGGATTGCAACTGTGAATGATTACTGGTTGAGAGAAGGAAAAGACAACAGCACTGCAGACTGACTTAGTTCCACTGGGTCTGTCAGGTTAGATCTACAATGTGTTAGATGTGAGGCTGGAAATGAAAGTAAGCTGAACACAATTCACAGGTTGTGTTCCATAACATCCAACCTGGACTTCATTTGTTGGCAACTGCTTATATTATCACCACTTAATATTATCACATATTATAAGGGCAATCATATATAGAAGGGCTTACACGCTGCATGTTTCAGATTACTGGTCAGATAACTGAAGAATGACCAACAAAAACAGAAATGTAAGACAGATATGTATATTTGCAAGCAATAATCATAACAGGTTGTGTGATCACTAGGTGCACTACATCCAAAAATAATAAATGTACAAATAACAGGTGTATGGTTTGATATAACCATAGATGCTGTTGCAGTTGTTTGTGCAGACTGAGTTCAGTTCTTTGCTGCAAAGCTGTTTGTGTGGCAAAGAGGGATAAGGCACCCATCCTGTGTTTTGAAGGTGCATTGGAGTGAGAGTTCAAATCCAGATCTATGTAGACATATCTGATGTAAGCCATAATTATCTTATGTGTATATCATACATTGCTTTTTCTCATGTCACCTACTTGCCCATGTTTTTCTTTTTCTCCTTTTCTGTCATCATTTGTCTAACTTTTAATTGTTTGGGGAGGGCAGTATTTGCGCAATGAGGCAGGTAGGGCAATCATGGGAATGGAAGAAATAAATGCTAGGTTTGGTTGTGCTTTTCTCATTTGCGTAAAATGCAGCAGTCTGCAAACAACTGGACACCCAGGAAGTAGACAGGACCAAGACAGCCAAAAATAAAACCAGATACATTCAATTAATGCTACTGGGCATTGTGAAAATCTGCTAGTTTTGTTGCAAAGCAAATAACAGAGATGCCTCAATAATGATTAGTAAAATTTGTGGTTCATGTAACTATTCCTGTTGCAGCAGTTGTAAGTGTAGGGTTGGAGTACAGATGGAGTACAGATGGTCCTGTGATCTATTACAGGGTGTGCAACCTTTTTTTTTCACTGTTGTGACATTGCAGTTTATAGCAATGAACTGAAGGACAGACAAGTGCTATTTCAACCCTCTTGTGGCAGCAGGTGTAAGAGATGGACTGCCAAACATTTGGTCCTGGGGTTGAATACAGGATATTCCATACACTTTTATTGTTGTTCCACTTCCCATTATAGCCACTCTCACTTATAACACCTGACATAGTGGAGCTGATATAAATTATATTTATGAGACACTGATATTATGTCAGTTACTTAGTTATTTGTCTATTAAGTATCACATTTATTATCAGATATATGGCTGTGAGTATACTGTGTATTATATTCCTATAAGTATAATTCTGCTATCTAGACTGGCATGGCCATCGCATTTGCCTAACACAATTACACAACTGCCTGTAATCCAATAACCTTGAAATTGCAACTGCAATTTAGTAATGCCTCACTCCTTGGCACTGTTGCATTCTGATTAACATCACGCAAACTTGGTGCTCGGAGGCGTGCACTGCCAAGCATCACATTTGTGTGATGGTAAGTGGAGCACAACAGTTTTAAACAATGCAATAACTGGAGCTGGCAGGAAAGGATCTGTCTCCATTGTTCTAGATCCATGGCAGACATGGCAGGCATTTGTGGGGAAGGTGCCAGGTTTAGGGTACAGAGGTGGGGTGTCCAGGAGTCCAAGATTTTTACAGGACTCCTAGTTGAGAACCACAGTGACAAGCTTCTGAAGGACTACTCTGGGTCCCAGTATAAGTTGGAGGCTTGCTATAGTTTAATCCAGGATGTATCCAGTGCCACCCATATTCTGCATACTGGATAGCAATGTAGGCATCATTATAATGACCTACATAGGAGGAAGAGGGATACACCCAACTGCTACATTGATGCATTTAGCACACAGGACATCCCACACCTGTGTAAGTATCGCCTACAGAGTGTACAAGTAAGATTCAGGAAGATGAATATATGCAAGACTGGTATTCATAATGGTCTTCTCTTCTGTTCTGTTTTTTCCACAACTTCCAGTCATCGTGAGTGTAATATCAGAACCCATGTGTCTAAATTGGCAAACATGAGGGAAGCATTTGGCATGTATGCGGCAGAAGAGTTGCATAAAATTGAGTATGCATATCTCAACTGTAAAAGCAATTATGCATGTATTAGCCTACAGCACAAACCAAGTTTACAATATTAGACTTTAGTCAGAGTCTGTAGGTTCATATACCACACTTCCCAACTGTACAATGCTAATTCTTCAATAATATTTAAATTAAATTAAAACCTCTACAGTAGTGGCACAAATGCCCTGCTGTAAACTGTAATCTGTATAACTGAACTTGCATATATGTGATATATGCACATGTCAAGGATTACTTGCTGCAATCTGTAATATGGGTCTATATTATATATTAAAACTTTCTAAATTTTGAATCCCATATGTTCGACAACATATGATCGAAGTTTAAAAGTTTGAATATATAATAAAACAAACAAATAAAAAAACTTACCTTAATGGTGCAGGCAAGCCCCCCTGCACCCTCCACACTTAAATATACCAACTCTGAGATCGCACTTCAGTGCAGAAAAGGGAAATTCTCCCATTCTGCACTGAGCAACACCATTACGTATAGCCTTCAAATGCTTGAAATTTCGATCATATGGTGTCGACATAGTGATTCAAAATTTCAAGCATTCGTGGTTCTAATAGGAACCCTGTAATACAGTGTGCATCTGTTAGGAGGTGGTAGTCTCAAGTGTAAAAGTTAAGATAATAGAATCAAAGTATTTTATTAATGCATTGCATGTCATACATGAAGATGCTAACCTTATCTCTTTTTTCTCTTATCTCAACTCTTATCTATCTTTATTTTATTGCTATTTTATTTCATATTATTTCTCAAAAATATTTTGTGTTCTTTTTTTATTTTATTATATGAATATTTTTTTATTTCATTTTTATGTCACTTTATTTTACTGTAAAATAAATTTTTGTTTTATTTTATGTTTATTTTATTTTAGTTTTTATTTTCTTGTTTTAATTTTGTGTCGTCAAAATGTGCTCATGTCATCCATGTGTACCACATCAGTAAATTCTCCACAGCACAGCATAGTAGCCTGCCCCACGTGATTCGCCGGCCCCCTTCAACTGGATCCAGCACCATTGCCCAACACATCTGGAGCCAACCTGGCAGCACTGCCTCTGCTGCCCATGCACTACCTGCCATCCTAGGTAGTCCTGCCCCAGAGGCTTGTCCAGAGGTACCCTCCAGGAGCAGTGGTGGATGTGCTGACTTTATCACCTGCACCGGGTTGCCAGGTATGTCACATAGGGTTCTACACTGCACTATTGATGCATGCCTACACAGGCTGAAGAGGCTTCTCTCCCTCATTTTGTGAGCTACTAGAAGGAGAAGAAGGTGACTTCAAGCACTCCAGCTAGCAGTGGAGTGAGATGACAGTGATGACAGTCCAGTGGTTGATGACTCGATTCTCGCTGTCACCCAGCTTGACAACCATGGGTTCTGGATGTCCCCACCCTCAACCCAGTCATGGTGTCCCCCACACTTTTGTGTCGATCACAATCCCTTGTCTCTTGTCTTGTTTGTCTTGTTTGTCTTGTCTTGCTTCCTCACCTATCCAAATTACCTGACCCAGACATGCCTATGACCCTTTCACAACATTTCTCTCTCTCTCTCTCTCTCTCTCAAAAACTTGGGCAAAAAATGGGCACCTGTCCCACAAATAAAATCGTCCCATACATAGCTCTCCATGTCGCACGTGTCTTCTTGACACACCTGTTTTGGTCCATTTGGCTATACAACATGATTCTGTTGTGGTTTCCCCTCTCTCTGAAGGTGACAGTCCAAATTCAGTTAATATTTTCCATATATATATATATATTAACTTTACACTGTTAAATATATGGATAGCTATGGTTCTTTCTTACCTCCCTACAGCACATTCCTGCCCTGCTTTCCCCTTAATCTTCCCTCTACTTGCTATCCATTTTACCACTGTCCTATCTATCACATTTCACCTCTTTAATGCATATTTGCATGAATGTGCTTATTATGCACTAACCCACAGTAACTGTGAACAGCAGCAATGTATTTAAATGCATTTAAAAGTATTATATACAGTTATAAAAGTATTGCGTACACATGTATTCAAATCCAGTAACATCTGGAAAAACAATGAATGTGTCAATGCATTAACACGTCACCACAGAGTCAGTTACACAGCAGGTGTATTTCATAGACTCAATACTAACTGTCAGACTTTAGCAATATGGCTTGCATTTGTGCACTGCTTAGCTAAGTGCAAACGTGCATCTCACATGCATATACACTTGCTAATCATGGCACAAACCCACTGCTCACCTTGCTATGGAAATCTACATATTATACTGAATTATTGCTTTTTACTGTCCATTCCCTGTGTATGACATGAAACTACATGTGGAAACATTACAAATTGAGGGCCTTATTTAACAATATATCACATATCTACAATACATCCATGTGTTTCCACTCCGCAGGCACTGCATGCAGCCCTGGTGTCTCTGTACTCATTCCACACATATATCAACCACAGTACAAAATGTAATACCAAATGTTGTGCGCTATGCAATGCACATCAATATGGTAAGATGTAGAAGTACAGCTACTGACTCATATGCCTACAAAGCCTTACCTGCAAGGCTAGGGAAGGAATCAGCATGGATCATATCCACAGTGACATAGGTCACCTTCAACACACTTGACTCAACCCATTTTGTTTTTGTCAAGGGTAGATTTTGCTTATTGAACCTTGTGGAATTTTTGGATTCTAAGCACAAAGACCTGGATGAGGGATAGCAGGACATACTGCCTATGCTGAGTTATCCAAGGCTTTTGGCACTATCCCCCATTCATATGTCATAGTGAAGATCTCCCATGTGGGAATTAAGTCATATAATAGTAGAGGGATAGGCAACTGTCTTACTGAACACACACTCTCACAGTTGGGGGCTGGACCTCCGCCACTAACCACTTACCATTAGAAAACCACAAGGATCTGTACTAGGAGGTCAACTGTTTGCAAACTGCATCCCTGAAGGACAAGCAAAAGTAGATGGCCTGTGGTTTACCAAATTTGCACATGGTAACACATTACAGAAGGGACTGCCACACATAAATGACTGATGCCAAACTCATGGACTGCATCTTAAACCAAACAATGGCTCATTCTCCCCTTTGGCAATGAAGTACCCCTGCTAATTATGATATACTCAACACCCTTCTAAGCTCAAACACAGTGTTTTCAGACTTGGGAACACATGTTGGTAGTAATCTATATTTTCATCACCGGGAAAAGTTGAAAGAAAAACAACATGTGTCCATAGTGGTGATGTACACATTCTGCATTGTGCACATCATGCATATGGATATCACATTCAAGACCAGGGTGGTCATACCTCTGCTGTACTCTACCTTTATTAGACCATTAATTGAATACAATGCTCCATTCTGTCTGTACCTCACCAGACACCTGCAGCAACTACAGAAGACACAGGGTTGTGCCTGGGAGACTCCAGGGCCTCCATATGTGACATACATAGAGTGAAAGACCTGTCACTGTGCTCAGTACCATGCAGGCTGCTAACTGGTGACCTATGCCTACCCTACATATCAGTTTCAGATCCTGTCCTACTGGAAATGCTGGACATCTACAAATCAAATGGGACAAGAATAACTTGGTGCAGGATTCTCAGCCTAGCCTGTGACATAAACAGAACATGCTGTGCAGACAGATATATCCCCAAAGAGTCACTCTCCTCTATAATAGGCTCCCACTGTATGTGAAGCAATGCTCCTCAATGACCCTGTTCAACTCCAACCTTGACTACTGGTTGGGTGACTGTAAAGTCACTTCTGGGATGGCACATGTGTCCCACTTGGACAGGACCAGTCGGTTCTGCTCACAAAATCACTCTGCCTGCAATGACCACCTAACTATGCTCAATAAGGTTACTTGTGTCTTTACACAGGCTCCTAAACACTGTAGGGGCATTAGGCTAGTAGCCTCCTATGAACATATAAAGGTATGAGCCTATGCAGGCCTCCCAAAAATTTGTTTCCCACATGGTCTGCTGATGTCATCTACTATAAGTTCACCTCCACTCTTAGAAAAGTCAGACTTGTGCCATGGTGCTTGATTAATGTACTATGTTCTGTAGTCTGTGTGCTTAGATAGGTAGGAGTTCTGGTTCTGTTCTCACTGCAGTCAAATGAGTGTGTGCGTTTGTGTGCATCTCTAGAAAAAAAAACAGAAGTGTGTATCCTACAGTTACTGCTCCAAATACCAAGGAATGACAGTATTTTGATTCTTGCAGATGACAACACATCCATTTCATGCAGCCAACCCAAATTCTTGTCCCCCACATGGCCTGCTGTAGTCATCTACTATAAGTTCACCTGCTGTCTTGTAAAAGTCAGAATTTGTGCTGTGGCACTTATGTAACATACTTTGTTCTGTAGTCTATGTACTTATATAGGTAGGGGTTCTGTTCTCACTGCAGTCAACTGGTGTGTGTGTATATCTCTAAACAGAAAAGCAGAAGTATGTATCCCACAGTTATTGCTTCAGTACCAATGATTGACAGTATTTGGATTCTTGCAGATGCCTACACATCCATTTCATGCAGCCCACCCAACTTGTTGCCCCCCACATGGTCTGCTGATGTCATCTATTATAAGTTCACCTGCAGTCTTGCAAAAGTCAAACTTGTACCTTGGCGCTTGCATAAAATACTGTGTTTTGTAGTCTGTGTACTTTGGTAGGGGTTCTCTTCTCACTGCAGTCAAGTGTGTGTGTGTGTGTGTGTGTGTGTGTGTGTGTGTGTGTGTGTGTGTGTGTGTGTGTGTGTGTGCGTGTGTGTGTGTGTGTGTGTGTGTGTGTGTGTGTGCGAGTGTGCGTGTGTGTGAGTTGTTGCTTGACATTACAGAGAGCATTATACACCACCATGTGGGATACTGTTATATTCTCCTCAACAGACACTGCTGATGTAATCAGCTATAAAGTGTTACCTGAGACATTCAAGTCAGACTTGAGCCGTGGCACTTGAATAAAATATTGGGTTCTGTAGTCTGTGTACTTAGATATGTAGGGGTTCTATTCTTACTGCAGTCAACGGGGTGTGTGTGTGTGTGTGTGTGTGTGTGTGTGTGTGTGTGTGTGTGTGTGTGTGTGTGTGTGTGTGTGTGTGTGTGTGTGTGTGTGTGTGAGCTCTTGCTTGATGTTACAGAGAGCCTTTTACGCCAGCATGTTGGACACTGTTATTACCAGATCTATGTCAAAATAATGAATTGCCATAATGTCGAGTTACAAAACTGCAAGACAGAAATTACTAAAGTTTACATTCCCAAACGTCCAGATCATCATAAGTCTTCATTGCGAAAGGAGTCAGTTGGCCAGTGTGGTGAACTTTGTCCTTTTCTCCACTATAGTGAATTGTCAGATTTGATTTATTCAGTTGGGGGGGGGGGGGTAGTGGGTTTTATTTACTTCTGTTTTTTTTAAGTTTTGTTGGCCGATTGTTTACTTACCAAGGGAAAATTATGATGATGCAGACATTTGTGAATATAAACTTTCATTGTTTCCATCAGGCCATTTTGCAACTCAACATTATGGTAATTTGTTGTTTTGACATAGATCCGTTATTACCATTTTCTCCTCAACAGACACTGCTGATGTCATCAGCTATATCAGATATTTGGATATGTAATACTCCCACCAGGGTAGGGTCAGACACTGGCCTGGAGGCCAGGCAGATCTCACCTCATCCTATAACACTCAGAATACAGTGACATAGCTTTTAATCTATGGTTGGCTGCAGTGGTGCAGCAGTTAGCAATGTCACCTCACAGCAAGAGGTTCTCTTGTTCGATTCTCAGATGGGGTGCCTTCTCTGTGAACTCTGCATCTCCTCCCTACAGTCACATGGGTTTCCTGTGGGTGCTCTGGTTCCCTCCCACATTCCAAAGACATACAGTAGGTGGACTGGATACTCTAAATTGGCCATAGGTAAGAGTGTCTGCATGAGTGAGTGGTATGAATGTACTACAGTGGCAGGGCTAGCCACCTGGTGGTGTAAACCTTGGTTCAAGATGATTGTCACTGTGGAAGAGACACCACGACCCATGTGAAAAATGGGAAAAAGGGGTTGAGGATGGATGGTTTTTAATCTATCCACATACATATCTTGCTGAGAAAGCCCTGTGGTCTCTCCAGCTGGTGCATGTGTCTGATGAGCTACATGACATTATAATCTATTACTGTTCTGATGAGTTTTGACTACAGTGCTGTCACAAAATTCTAAGATCTGCATATGATAGCATAATGTATGATGTGCACAACATAGGCTTTCAATACCACTGTGAACACTTGGTGGTCAAAGTTCAGACTGCTATTTACGTGTTCCCAGTGCTGGCATCACTGGGTGTCAGCATAGCAGGACTTTGTTAATGTTGTGATTAACATGGAATTCCACTTTTGAGGCAGACAACATAAAGAAGACACATTTCTGCATTTAGATGTAGATCATGTGCCTTTGACACCATTCATTTGTCTGTGTTAGGTCCCCCTGTACTATGCTATCATCAATGCTGGATTCAATGATTGCACCCAATATGCAAGAATCAGCAAACTTGGTAAGGCAATGGCCATATACTTTAGCTTGAACTGTCAAGAAATAAGAGTCTAAAAAGTGAAGGGCCAAGTGCAGATTCTTGGGGTTTTCCAATGGTGATAGCTCTACTGGTACAAGCTGATTCATCAACTTTCACAGTATGTGTTCTGTTGGTGAGCCAATTCTTTATCCACATACTGACAAAAGGGTTAATTCCCAGCTGGGAAGGTTTATCAGTGATACCAGCATGAGGGATTTTGTCAAAACCCTAGGCAAGATCACAATAGGCAGTATGCACTGTCTTACCCTCATCCAGTCCCATCACATGGAAGCAATGGCCTCTGCCAACATCAGAGATCATCTATGGTATCACTCAGCACATACATCTTCCTGATACGCTTGAATACATACTTCTACACACCATCCACATGGGCTATATTCCCATACAAGGGTGTACATCAACATGTGTCCATCTGAGTAGAGAGGACAGCACACGATGCATATATGTATAAACATATCTTGACTCTCCTCAACTGTGAGGTGGACCATCATGGACCTCTTACACATGTACAGCAGTCATATTCTGGTTGTGTGCAACAGACATGCGTGAATTGTTAATGCTACATCATGTCTGTTACATCTGATAGATGTCCTCAAAGAGGTCATCGAAGGTATGTATGATGACAACAGTATCATCTTGTGGAACTTGACCAGGTCAAGGCATTTGACACAAATCCACACTGAGGTATTCAGTACAGAATGCCATGAATGGGATATCACAATACTCTGCACTGTAGATACACTGTTCTGTACTGTGTTTGGACCATATATACTACTTCACATTCATACTTCTCAAGTGTCTAAATATTCCAAGGATGCCCAGATGTTTTCCTTATCAAATTTGTGGCTTTCTGCCATATCACTGGGATGGCTTCAGTACTGATGTGAGTCAATATTACATACATTTGAGGACATATCTCTCAACTATCCTGATTTGTGCAGAATGTCCACTTTTTATCCCATATTTCTGATCTTTTCCTCATAACATATTGATTTTCTGTCAAATCATTGACATGTCATTGCAGATGAAAGTCAGATAATGATGACAGACATTTGAGTTTCAAACTTCTTGTTCTTCAGATAGCTTATGGTACTGTACAAACTATTATTCTATCCATTTTCTAAGTATGGCAGGGCAATATTAGAAATTTGTCCCAAGTTTTAGGCCTTTGTCCTGCCATTATTTATGGCCTTGTCCAGATTTCTTCACTAAGGGGTGGAGAGTGTTACATTTTAACACATTTCCATGTGACATCTATGTCAAATATGTCCCTATTTCTGGGTATTTGTCCCTTAATTATTTTGGCCTTTGTGCAGATGTGTTGCAATAACAGATTGACAGCTATTTGTGAAGCACTGGTGATCATCTGCGGACTGTAGGTGTTCTGCTTTACACAGAACTGATATCCACCCTCACTTGCATGGCTTTCTGGACAGCAAGTCTGTTGCCAGCCGTGAAACCTGGCATAGGAGTGTCGCATGTCATTAATATGCAGTGCATGCTACTGCTCACTGTGCACCACTAAGCAAACGTGTAAACTCCATGTAGGCTCTGTGTGAAGCCTACATGGAGTTTATTGAATCCTGGGACATGTCTTTATCTCACATTTTCTGTTACCCTTATGTTTCTGTTACTTATTACCTCTGACTCCTGTTGACCCCCAGCATGACAACTCTTTTGAATAAACCTTTGTTCATAAAGTAAACTAAATAAATTCATAGCAGAATTTCATTTTTAACATTGTACTACAGTGTGGGTTACTGGCTATGCTACTTCCAGCTAAGTTCTACTCTTATCCTATATGGATAATATACTTTATGTTTATGTGTATATATATATATATATATATATATATATATATATATATATATATATATAAATTCACTATACAATCTCAAAATACTGAAATGTCAAATTTCAGTATTCCGAGACTGAATAGTCGAAAAAACACATACATGAAAACCCAGAATCGCGAACACTACAATTGCGACCATTCACACACACACACACAAACCAGGACATAATCTCACACACACACACACACACACACACACACACACACACACACACATACAACTACCTAACTAAACAAACATAACAACACACACAAACACACTTAACCTACCTATAAGCAGGGGGGTAAACCCCCCTGCACCCCCACACCCCCCACCTATACATTCTAACTCCGAGGTCACACTAAACACACAAACACACAAAAAACACCACTGCACACACTCACACACACTAAAATCCCTACCCATTATCCTCAAACACACAACACTTACCTGAAACCCGAGATAAATCCACAAACCGCACCACACATCATGAACGCGACACCACGATAGTGGCAGAATCGACATTTGCGGATTCGGCATAGTGTAATTTCGGTTAACTGCACTTTACACTATTCGGTCTTGATGCACTGAATTTTGACATTTCAGTATGTTGAGATTGTCTAGTGTATCTATCTATCTATAAATATATATATATATATATATATATATATATATATATATATATATATATATATTTTTTTTTTTTTACTTTATATTTATGGCACCTAAGTGGCAGCAGCTGCTTCAGATCTCATTAGGAAAATACTTCTTTTGTCTTATTTTTTACCAAAAACTTCAAGAAAAGCAGTTAAAGAGGAAGGAAACATGGTTAAATTAACTTACAGTGCCAAGAATCTGTTAAAAATCGGATCTGTATTCTTGTTATGCTATGGGTTTGATCAGCTTCTTATAGTGAGGCCTGTAAGCTCAAACATACTACAAGAACTACTAGAGCTAAGGATTTTGCTGGAACATGGAGATGAATGCAAACTTCAAGCAAATCACATGTTCATGGCAACTGGTAGTCACAAAAAAAGGAAAAGATATACCAGACTGAGGAAAAGAGGCACCAGAGGAATTTCAGTCAGATTGAAGGTAAATCCTCACACGCCTGCAGTGCCCTCCATACTACTAGCCAATATACACTGACTTGAAAATAAAATGGATCACATAAGTCTGGAGATCCCATCGCAAAACAAGATGAGAAACAGCAATTTATTTGTGTTTACTGAAACATGGTTAAACCAAAATATCAGTGATAGCACAGTAAATATAGAAGGCATGACTTTATTCAGAGCAGACAGAATTCAGTAACTGTGGCAAATCCAGAGGAAGGGGTGTGTGTATATATGTTAATAACAAATGGTGCAGCAACTGTGTAGTGACCACCACCTTCTGCTCAGAAAACATTGAAATTCTGTCACTAAAATGCAGGCCCTTCTACCTGCCAAGAGAGTTCAGTGGAATATGCATCACAGCAGTCTGAATCCCACCTGATGCAAATATCAATGATGCTCTGTCCACCTTATATCAGTTTATAAGTGACCTGCAAAACAGAAATCCACAGCATGCAATAGTAATTGCAGGAGACTTCAATCAGGCTAACCTAAAGACTGTATTACCCTACTACCACCAACATGTAAACATTGCCAGAATGGGGGTAAATATACTGGATAAGGTCTACACTAACATCAATGGTGCACATAAAGCAAAACCTTGTCCACATCTAGGGAGCTCTGACAACCTAGCCATCATGCTGGGTCCAGCTTATAAATCCACACTGAAAACCAGAACACTGGCTAGAAAGCAAATAAGGATCTGGCCTAAGGGAGTAATCTCATCTCTACAAGACTGCTTTGACTGTACAGACTGGTCAATGTTTAGAGATACTGCTGTGACAAACAACCATATTGACTTTGGCACATACACGGAGTCGGTCACAACTTACATTTCTAAGTGTGTGGAGAATGTAGCAAACACCAAACTCATCACCTTATGGGCAAATCAAAAACCTTGGCTAACTAGTGAGGTGTACGAGCTCTTGAAAGTAAGAAATGCAGCTTTCAAATCCTAAGATATGGAAGCTTTAAGTGTGACCAGAGCCAAACTGTACAACGGTATCAAAGAGGTGAAAAGATCTTATGGCAGAAAAATCTACTTCAGGGACCAGAAGGATACCAGGCAGCTATGGAAAGGAATTCAAACCATCACCGACTACAAGCCTACATCAGCTCCATGTGATGATAGCATCGAATTTCTGAACCAACTGAACAAATTCTTCAGTAGGTTTGATGCTGACAACAAAACAGCATGCAGAATCCCTGAAGACAGGGATGCAGCTGTGTTGAGCTTCAATGCAATCAATGTCACTAGAACTCTAAAACGTGTCAACCTGTGAAAAGCAGCTGGCCCTGACAACATCATGGACATGGTTCTAAGAGCATGTGCAACAGAACTGGCTCCAGTACTCACTGACATATTCAACACCTCACTCCATCTAGCCAGTGTTCCAAAATGCTTCAAGGAGATGACTATCATTCCTCTATTTAAGAAACCACAGCCAACGACTCTGAATGACTACCGACCAGTTGCTTTAACCTCAATGGTAATGAAGTGCCTGGAGAGGCTTGTCAAAGATAATATAGCCTTAATCTTACCTGCAACGCTGGACACACTGCAGTTTGTATACAGAACAAACTGCAGTACAGGAGATACCATCTCACTAGCTTTCCATGAAACACTGACCCACTTGGAAGGCAAAAACTGCTATGCAAGACTGCTATTTATCAATTTCAATTCTGCCTTCAACACCGGCATCCCTCAGAATCTGATATCAAAGCTACTTCAACTGGGCATAGACTCTCATTTATGCAATGGGATTCTGAGCTTCCTTACTGAAGGGCTCAAAACGTTCATGCCAGAGACAACAGCTCTGGAAGTATCATCCTGAACACAGGAAGTACTTTAGGGGGTGTGTCTTAAGCCATCTCCTTTTCACTGACACATGACTGCATGGCCATACATGATATGAATAGGATCATCATATTCGTGGATGACACCACTGTTGCAGGCCTGGTCAAAGATGGACAGGAGGAGGCCTATAGGAACGAGATTGATCAACTACTGGTCTGGTGTGACAATAACAATCTAGCACTGAATGTCAGCAAGACAAAGGAGTTGATTGTTGATTTCAGAAGAAATCAAGTACCACACAAACCTCAAGTGATGAAAGGGATGACAGTGGAAAGGGTCAAGAGTACAAAGTTCTTGGGTGTTCATATCACAGAGAACTTATCTTGCTCAGTCCATGTATCCAGCACAGTCATAAAAGCACAGCAATGCTTGCACTTTCTAAGGAAATATAGGAAGGCAAAATTACCAAGCTCCATACTTCAGACCTTTTATAGAGGCACCATTGAAAGTGTCATTACCAACATCATTGCAGTTTGGTATGGGAGCTGTAACAATCAGGATTGGAATGCTCTCAAAAGACTTGTAAGGTCGGCAGAAAGAATAATTGGCACCTCCCTTAAACCTCTGGAAGATCTACACAAATGTTGGTGCATCGACAGGGCCAAAAAGATTTCCAGCAATCCAACACATCTTGCCAATGGTCTGTACACTCGCCTCTACTTAGGCAGGAGATACAGAAACCTGCACTGTAAGATCACCAGACTAAATAACAGTTTCTTTCTGCTCTCCATTAGACTGTTGAACTCTTGGGAAAAACGAACCATGATTTCTGTTACATAACTAGCCTATTAAGTGGCTTATTTTATGAATGTGCAATAACTAAGTGCAATGCTAAGGTAGCTCACCTACACACTGAAGGACTATAAACTGCAATATACAAACTGCAATAATTCAGTCTAATCATAGATATGCTGCTATTGTTTCAATTTTACTTTGACAATATTACCTTCATATTGTTCCTTGTCTTCCTTGTCTCCTGTTCTGGGATGGGTGTGGGTCACTGCTGTCCAACTTTACTCACTAATAGCTACTTATTACATTTCTACTGTGATATTTTATTAATTTTTCTCTGTCTATATGTGCAACTGTTTCCTGCATTGAGAACGAAGCATTGTAATTTCGTTCAGCTACACATATTTGTAGTTCTGAATGACAATAAAGTTTTCTTTGACTTTGACTATACTTTAACTCATACTCAGACTCTTTTAACAAGCAACACATATTGACTTCTGTCAGGAAGTTTTATTTAGTTTCACTACACTTTCTCTTCTGCATTTATACTTTATCTTAACTTCTGTACTAGAAAGACTGAGATTCACTGGAATCACTTCAGTAAAAATCTTCTGCATCCTGTTGTTTCCTTTTCTACAGCATACTGCTTCAGCATTCTCTGTTGGGCTTTGACCCATTTCCCTTTAGTTCCCTTTGATGTCACAATCTCCAAATCCTTGCTACTTCCTCAAGTTCCTCTGCTGTTGGTCCTGTTTTTGGTTTTCCATCTCCTTTTTATCTGCTTTTTAGCCACAATCAGGATTATTGCTAGGAGAGAGATTTGCTATATTTTGGTCCCCTAGCCTGTGGCAGCAGTTTAAAAGATTTGTGAGTAAAAATACATTCTGCCCCATTGCATTGCCTCCTTAAATTATTGTAGTCTATTGCATCCTGAAATAAAAATAAATTATTGTCCCTTCCGATCCTCTTCATATTGCCAACATTTGCTATTTGCCTCTGCATTCAACTGTTGTATCCTACTCGGGATATACAGGTAATGGTGCAGACACATTCATGCAAAAATTATAAATTTCTTACACTTTGATGCAATTTTCAGGCATCAGAATATCTCCTGCTGCTATTGTTTTATTATATGTCTAACCAGTTTAATTTTCTATTCTTCTCTAATCTTGAGCTGCAGTCTTAATCAGTCATCATCGCCTTTATACCATCTCTGTCTAGTGGCATCTTCCATTCTAGACTCTTAAAAATTATATTAGACTCGGGACAATCACCTATTCTACTTTTTCCTAACTATATATTTTGCTGTTACAACTACTCCCATATATACACTGAAAATTCCTGGTTGGGAGTTCAAAGATCTCCCTAGGATGGCTCCATCTTATTTTTCCTGCCCTCTAGATTTTTTTTTTTTTTTATAGAATCTTGGTTCCCTTTTTCTTTAACTCCATTCTAGGGCTGCTATCGATTGCATGCTTTCATTTGTTTAACCTGCCCTAGCCAATTGGCAAACGTGTCTTTCTCTCCAGGGTCTCTGGGCCTTTAATCCTGTTATTTTAGCTGCTGAAGTATAGATATAATGGTCCATGTAACTGCCATGCCTTTGTCCTCCATTTCGAGCACAAATGTTAATGTTGTCCTATCACCATCTCCTGTATTATCTTGCTGTCTAGCCATCAATAGATTCCATTTAGAAGTCTATGTTTCCATTTGACTCAAGAACATAGGCTGCATCTGGGTTGCTCAAAAATATTTGGGTAGATCTGGCATCCCCAATCCATCTAGGCCTACTGGCAAAATAAGCTTCTCTCATGCAAGTCAGGGTCTCTTTCCACACCAAAAACATTGTATTATCTTGTTCAGATCTATACATCAATTTTCCTATGGGAGTAAAGGGAGGGCTCATCCTGTATAAAGATTTAGAGGAACCACAGAGATTTTAATTGCACTAATTTTGCTATCCTCATCTAAGAACATTTTTCTCCACATAGTGGGCTTCTGTCTATATTTCATCTTATTTCAAACCATCAAAAAAACAGCTACCACCAAAAGTAGGTCTCCAGGTCCAAAAAGCCAAAAGAGTCCAGAAGCATACAAACTAAAGAAGGACCAGGAGTAGGCAGTAGATTCCAGTATAAAGGCTATTTATTGTAGAACAGACACAGAATAAAAAACATAAACGCTTTCGTAGGTATGTACCCCACTTCTTCAGATGTAAATATGTTGCATCTTAACCTTCATTTTATACTCTGACGCACTAGTCACATGCTATTAGATAATCACATGACCCAAATATTTAAAGCCATACATACATATATACCTTATATGTAATTGTAATCACTCTCTTATAAAAATAGCATCAATGTATTCAAAATAATTTCATACACATGTAAACTGTGATCCTGTATTACTAACCGAGTGGCAGAAGGTTAATTTAAACACCAGCATCAGCTATATGAAACTGCTATTTGCAGCAGCTGATAGGGAGAGACAGTCTTTATCTTCCTCAATTAAAACTTTATATGGTGAGCTCTTATCACTATTTGACACTGTTACGTTGGACACATTTTGTGGAGACTTTGGACTCAGTCTCTACATATGAGTGCAAATTAAGTAAAATAAAGATGAAGAAAGTGGAAAGAGACCACAAAGTCTTTTTACTTGGCAATGTCTTCTCTTGGCCAAGGTTTACAGACAACGGCTCGAATTCAGAGCATGTGCACATGCCTACTGAATGGTTTGACGAACCACAGGAACTACTGGCTGGTGAGAGGGAACTTCCGTGGCAGAGCACAGCCAAGAAAGATGAAGAAGAATACAACTACAATGCAGATTCCTCTGAGCAATACCACAATCCTGAATGGAGCTGTACAAGCTAATTCAGCATTAACAAGCGAAAAAGGGAACAGAACAGGAGCAAGACCAAAAATATTTCTTACAACAGCACAAGTGCATCAGTCAGCTGAATCTGCAGTACCGGCAGGTACACAACATAATGCTGCTAGCGTTCACCCTTTAGTACAACAGAAACTGTGTTTTCCCCTAACAGTGAGGGATTTGGTCTCCAGAACCAGGGGAAGGAGCAGAAGTTGGCAGAAAATGAAATTCGAAGGGCAGATGACTTGTTCAGGCAACATTAAAAAAGCCTTCTTTCACAAGAAGGCTTAGTCTGGAACTTATTGAGTCATGTACTTTCAAATGAAGAAATGAACATTTTGCAGAAAGGACTTTCTTTCATACCAAGTAGGTACTCAGACACTACTGAAGTCATTTTTGATATTAAAAAGTTTTGCAGGGATTTAACCCTTAAGATGATGTTTAATGGCAGTGAGAGAGAGAGATGAAGGCTTTTAAGAAACCTAGGTCTTATGTACCACCTGTGAATCCATTAATACATGCTTTCAGAACAATGTGTATACAGGATGTGTATAGATTACAAAATGTTAGAAATATAGAACACAACAACAGCTTCAGGAAAAACAATCTTACTAGAAATGGAAAGATGGCCTTAGTGCTGTTACAGGAAAATACAGACATAGTGATTAGGCCCGCTGATAAGGGCGGGCCTATTGTCATCATGGATGCTGGCAAATATGAATATGCTATGCTTAACATGTTATGTGATGTTAGTTTCTATACAAAGATTACTCGTACTAAGATTGATAGAATGGTGCATCACATTAAATTGAAATTGGATGTATTATTGAGTGAGGGTTCTATAACTACGGAATTATATGATTACTTCCTTATAAAACATCCTGTTATCCCCTGTATACAAGGGTTACCTAAGAGTCACAAAGATAAAATCTGTCCACCAATGAGACCGATTGTCTCAGGGAGAGGGTGGTCCAAGGAGTCTATCTCCATATACATAGAGAAGAATCTGAGACCCTTACTTAATAAGGTACCACAGGTACTAAGAGATACTGAACATTTTTTAACTGACTTATTTGAACATATGCAAGTACTGAGTGATAGGAATAGTTACATCTTGGTCACCATGGACGTAGTATCACTTTTCACCGTAATTCCGAATGATCTGGGTATAGATAGTATAGAGAGATTTCTTGTGACATACTCTAGTTTTGAAGCCAGACAGATCAATCTCATCAAGGATTTGCTTGAGATAGTGTTATGTTGTAATGCATTTTTATTTGGGGATGTGTTTTATTGGCAGAACAATGGCATGGCTATGGGCACTTCATGTGCCAATAGCTATGCCATTGCTGTTATGGTGGTCTGGGAATCTGAATATATGTTAAGAGGTCCTTTCAGTAAATACATCTCTTTTTTCAGAAGGTTTGTAGATGACCTTTTTATTGTATGGAGTGGAACTACGCAACAGTTAAATGAATTTATTAAGTATGTTAAAGAAAGCACTGCATTTTTAAGGTTTATGTTTACATACTCTGACAAGGTCATACATTTCTTGGATGTGGCAGGTTTGGTAGATGAGAACAATAGACTGTATATGAAACAATACAGGAAACCATGTCATGTCAATAGTTTACTATCATATGACAGTATGCACCCCCCATATATTTTTAAGAGTGTGGTAAGGAACCAGGCTTTTAGAGCCTCTAAACTCAATGGGAGGGAGTCTGACTTCTTGAGATGTACTGAGGGTATTACCACGGACTTGATGGAGAGGGGCTATGATGGCCAGATGGTGAAGAATAACGTAGAGGAGGTAACCAGACTCAGAGATTCAGTGGCACAACCATATTTCTCTAAGAGGCAGGTCACTAGGAAAGCTAGTAACATTAGTAATAAAGGGATGCTAAGGATGCCCTTATATTATTTGTCTGATGTACAGACCTACATGGGCATAGTTAGGAAAAATTGGGGAATTCTGACGTCTGACAAGGGTGTCAGTAATATTATAGAACAACAACCTCAATTTTTGTTCAGGAATGAGCTTTCCTTTAAAAGAAAGTTATGTTTACCAAGGAGTAAGGCTAACGCCTTAGAAAATGAAGGTTTGACTATGCGTTGGCATTGTAATTTTTGTAGTTACTTGGACATTATTACCAAGTTTATGCATCCAGATGAAAAAAGCCATTATAATTTTAATGTTTCTGCTTCATGCAACACCAAACATGTAGTAAATCTTGCCCATTGTTTGAAATGTTTGAAATTTTACATTGGTAAAACTGACAGAGTGTTTAAAGATCAAATTAGGGAACATGTGTACCACATTAACAGAAAGGACAGAGTAAGTGCACTATCTAAACATGTTAGTGAGACTGACGATGAACATATTTTTACATTTCTTGTAATAGGGAGGGTGTATGAAAGGATCAGGGGCGGTGATGTCCACAACAAGACAGATGGCTCTGGAAACCAAATGGATTGTGAGGATTAAGGCAGATAGTGGACATGGCCTGAATGACTATGTACCCCTGAAGCCCATATTAAATAAAAGGCCCCTCTTTAGATGAATTTTATGTGTGTATTTCTTGCATTTATTCTTATTGGAAAAATCATTTTTTTATATATGTATTTTATATATATATATATATATATATATATATATATATATATATATATATATATATATGTGTGTTCTTTATATGAAGTTTTATATATATATATATATATATATATATATATATATATATATATATGGATCTACCTGACAACATCGACAGTGCATAACACCGACAACGACATCACCAACACCACATAATTGACTGTTCACAAACACGACACCTCATACACTCAGCACATCATAACAACAACCAACAAACAAAACAAATCCCCTGTCCAAAAACCACACACACAAAACACAAGCACACCAAAATCCTAACAAACAAACACTAAACCTTACATACACAACTATCTACAACCCTAACCGAAACCCTAACCCTAAGATCCGTCACTATCGCACACTCACCTAACCCGCGCCCTAACCCTAACTCACTTAACCCGCCCCTAACCCAAAAAATATCACTACTGCACCTTTACCTAACCCGCGCCCTAACCCTAACTCACTTAACCCACCCCTATCCCTACAGACCGTTAACATCGCACACTTACCTTACTCGCACCCTAATGTCCGTCACTACCGCATACTTACACATCCTTTCCCCATCTCGGTGTTCTCCGCGTCGGTGTTTTCATCCATCGGTCTTCTGACTTGTCGATCTTCTGGCGTCGTTGATTTCGTTGTCGGTCTTCTCATCTGTCGACGTTCTCAGGTAGACCCATATATATATATATATATATATATATATATATATATATATATATATATATATATATTTATTTTTTTTTTTATGAAATTATTTTGAATACATTGCTGCTATTTTTTATAACAGAGTGATTACAATTACATATAAGGTATGTTTGTATGGCTTTAAATATTCGGGTCATGTGATTAATAGCATGTGACTAGTGATTTCAGAGTATAAAATGAAGGTTAAGATGCAACATATTTACCTCTGAAGAAGTGGGGTACATACCTACGAAAGCACTTATGTTTTTTTTATTCTGTGCATGTTCTACAATAAATAGCCTTTATACTGGAATCTACAGCCTACTCCTGGTCCTTCTTTGTTTTTTATTTCAAACCATGTTTCATGGGCAGTTGCTATTACACTCTTCTTAATTCATACCCCAAAATGCATCATTTTATCGGCACCCCAGAGACAGGGACAATATTGTACTAAGTCAAATATTGGAGAATACTTTATTGCTATACCTTTAACATTAGTAGTATTGATCTTATAGCCATATAATTGTCATAGGTGGTCAACATACCTAACAGTCTTGGTATAGTCACCTCTAATATCATTAAATAAAGGCCAGGTTCTCCTGTTGTCTCTACTAATTATAACCCTGTATCTCAGAAACCCTTATTTGTTCTGACAAGGGTTATAACTATAATGCGAACAAAACGAGGGAGAGTGGGCATCCATGTCTGGTCACTCTATTCAAACAGAAATTATTTGAAAGTTTTCTTCGAACCTTAATACATTTACCTTGCATTCCAAACTTGAATAAAATCTTTTCCACAAACACCCAACTTATCCTATTAAGGCCTTTTCAACATCAAGATCCATTAGTAAGAGGAGTATTTTCTTTTGTTTGGCATCACCCTGAGTCATAACTGTCTTGGTAATGTCAAAAGTCTGCTCTCCTTTGATAAAGCCACATTGGTGTTGGCTGGCCAACTTTGGGAGCCTTTTGTCTAACCTTTTAACTTCTATTGACATAAGCACTTTGTAATAGTGGTTCAGGACTGAAATAGGCCTGTATGATCCTGCAGTCACAAGATCTTTACCTTCTTTAAGTATGACCACCTTCCTCCAGGAGTTGGGTATCATGCTTCCTATCATAATGCTGTCAAAAAGCTGGTACCAGATTTTACATATTTTTTCTTGTTGATCCTGATGCATAACTGTTATATTTTTATCACAATGATTATATCCTCTTCTGTTATTTCTGATAACTACTGCTACTCTAGTGCCTCTGTCAAGGTGGAGGGATTCCAGCCTTGCAGGTATTTTTCTATTTCTGTGCCTCCCACCTCAGTATTTTGCTTTAAGGCATATAAATAATTATAACAGTCTTTCAGAATGTTTAAAATTATCCATAGCTCCATCTCCATCTTATTTGTTTTATGGTCCCTAAATTTCAGTATCACGTCTACTTTTGGATGTCTTAGTCTATGGGCTAAAAACGTCTGAGCTCTACAGCTGTTGTCACGATAATGTTATCTGCTTTAGTTCATTGATGGTATTTATATATTGTGAACTCTCTCCTTATTTGCATTTCTTGACTTCTAAATCAGTTGTATCCTTTTGTTACTACAGCTGCTTGTATATATTTCAGCTTTTGAACACTTCAGTATATTGTTTATACATGTTCCCCAGATTTCATTAGCTTGGAAAGCTAACTTGACAGATATGTTTTCCTTAATGTACCAGGACTACACTATTTCCCATAGGAATGTTTTATTCTCATTTAGGACCTGCTATTGCACAGCTGAGAACCAAATATTGAAGAATTCTCTCTTCAGCAGATACGTAGGGCAATGCCAATATCAAATATTCTGCTGACTGTCACTCTCTGCAAGACTAGGACCACAAGTGCATGGTCTGAAAGTATAAGAAGGTGTGTGTCTGCATATAATTTATCAACAGCTCCTGTCCCTAGGAACAATAAAATCTATCCAACGTGACTCACGTATTCTGTCAAACTGAGTAAAAAGTACATATTTTCAATCTTAACTGTCCTTCATCCACTAAATCAAAAATCTTAAAGTATTGCTTGAGATATTTCCCTTAGCCAGTCACATATTCACATTCTCTCAAAATATCATCTAAGGATGTTACTAAATTCCAGTCTCTTCTAGTTATGAGTACTCCCTGCTGGAAGCTCACTGTTTCTCCCATCATTTATCTTATGTGACCAATTCCTGCTATTGTGTGAAGGCGTACAGATCCAATGTTATTCTCTGTCTCATCCAGTTGTTTCTTATGGCTAGAAATGTACCCCCCTATCAAAAGTTTCTTATTCTTCTAATTTTAATGTGGTCTCTTTTCATATTAATATTGCAACTCCTCCCTTTCTGGCCACTAGTCCCACCAAAGACAGTCTACATAGAAAGGTTATATTTCAGTTTATTCTGCTCCTTAATCCCCAATTTTTTTTTGCATCATCATGACTTGTGCACATGGCTTTAGAAGCTAGGCCATTAATCTCTGCATTTTTATGTAGTCCATTAACATTCAAAGACAGCACATGCAGCTGTTGCATATTGCTGTTTTCTGCTTCTTCACTACTAATCAGATCTCATGAGCTCATCCCTGCGATAGCTCCTAGCAATGATTTCAAAGGGCATTTCTCTTTAAATATTTATATCAGCAACCCACTTTTAAGTATACATATTGACCTAACAGTCTAAAAAAAATCACAGATCTGTATATAACTGTTAACAAACACAAATAAAATTATATACACTATTTACAATACCATACCCTCTTTGAACATCATGGGAGCTTCTGCTCTGACGGCAGGTTTGTGAGGCTTGGCATCTTTTCACTTCCACTTTTTTTTGTTGCACAAGTATCTCATTTAATACCAGTATTCCTGGCAGTTTTTTAATTACTGCCCTTTTGGAGGAAATGCTTTATCTTCTCCTAATGCTACTAATGACTGCCTTTCATCTGTAAGGTGCTGCTAAAATGTGCATGCATCTACCACCTCAAACTAGCTGATAAGAGTTGTATTCAGACTGCACTTTAAGCTCCTCACAAATTATTTCTCATTTTTCTTTCTCCCTTTTCAAAAAAAAGACAACACAGTAATGAATATTCATATGTAGACACTGCTCATAGGGACTCACTGGCCAAGATTTAATTTCAACATTTAATCCAATCAACAAAGTGTTAGCATCAGTCAAATGTCTTGGCAGTCCATCTTTCACTACCAGTCCTTTAATTGCCCATTTGTCTTCCACACAATCCATTTTTTAGCTTTACAAGGAACAATGCAATGTACTCTCTATGTCCACTCCAAGCAGCTCATCCATCCTTAGGGGCAAGACATTAAATTGTACTAAACCTGTTAGTTTTTCCAAGTTGACCTGTATCTGTTACTGTTTCTCAAGCTCTTTTTTGAATATGGGGAAAAGTTTTGTCAGCACATGGGTCATGATGCTCATGAGATCAACTGATTGTTCCTGGTTGCTCTTGTATATGGAACCATCAACCTGCTCTTGGATTGAACTTGATGTCTTTGCAAATCCTCCAGAGCCTGTTTTGGATCTAAATATGTTTTAGGACATAGATTCATACTAGGCTATCGGCCCTAGGGCCTATACAAGCCTAGCCATAACGATTCCCTGCCTATTGCTTCCCACAAATATATACTTTCCTGGACCCCTGTCTAGCAGGGCTACTGATGTGATTCCTGAGGTGAATTTCTTATCTCCCATCCAATAGTCAAGGTTAATAACCAACGCTTGCAAGTCTTGAACCCAGGACCCCGCACAACATAGCCACAACAAGTTACCACTAAGCCATCTCAGCTTCTCCAGTCTCAAAGATCTTAGGATTTCCTGGGTAATACAACTTAAACCTCATCTCCATCTTTCTACACATACATATGCCAGGCAAAAGACTGCTCTGATGAGCCCTGGTGTCAGCAAAGTAGTCATTACTAGAAAATATTCTCTGGCTGCTTGCCTTAATCACTTTTCCCATATGTTACATTTTAAACAGGATTTGCTCCTTCTCCTGACATGTTTGTAGTTTCACTAATACTAGCATCAGCTGATTCCCTGCCATCGAACCTGATACAAAGACACTATACATCCATTCTGTTAGGAATTCCTCCTGTGGTATGAAAGTTCATTGTTACAGTTACTTTTTCATGTAGCTAATACAGCTAGTCCCTTCTGTCTTTTTCAACATTCCCATGTTCTCACCTCAATTTGCCTTCCAACTCTGCCATTCTGAGTGCTTCATAATTTGCCATGTACTCTGTCTTTTGTTCCTTTATGTCATGGCTGACCTTATGCAGTCCACTTGTCAGAGTGTCTATTCAAGGCTTCTTCAACTTCCTCTACCTTTTTATTATTTATTTAGATGTACTCCTCCATATTAGTGCTAATTTTAAAGATTTCTGCATGCAGACTTCTCTACCCTTTTTGTATGCTAGACTTCTGTATAATCAGTCTAGTTAGTCAATTGTGGTCAAGCTGTTCATGCCTCTTCTCTTCCATTTTATGTGATGCTTTATTACTTTTCTTGAATTTATTTTTCACAAACATTTGTTGAAAGCCACTGTAGCTCAGTGTCTCACTTCAAAAATATGGGTTTTCTTAGTTACCAGCAAAATGTATCTCACTGTTCTTTTTTTTACTGGGAGGGGATTCTCAGACCCCAGTTCATGAATGTTTTTATTTTTTTATGCTGCACCTTCAATTAAGCAATTTCATACTTGCATACATAGGTTAATAGGTAGTTACTAGGCATACAGTGCAGATGACCATTAAACGGACTAGCCCAAATTCCCAACTGCCATAAAACATTGCCTTGCTCAATGTCACAAAATATGCAAATGACGTTGAACAGATTCAAATCCTGTGCCCTTGGCACAAGAGGAGCTCATTAACAAGTCAGAACTTTATTTGTCTATGTTAACTGCCAGATGCACATTCATTCTTTCATATACACTGAAAATAAAATAAAACAATAAATGTATGTGACAGTCACAGATGACACATAAAGCAATTTGTCTGAGATTAAATTATGGAGGATTAATTCTCTGTAACTGTGTATTGTTGGTAATCCCAAATTCCGCAATTGAGACTTTTAAGAATTATTTAAGGCAAACTAATTAGTAAGGATCAGTAAAGGTACTGTCACTTCATAAAATATTTAGTTACAGTAGAACTGATCTGATTATACTGTAAGTTATCATTTATTCCACTATGATGTTGCACTGCCATCCAGTTAGTTTCAAGACTCCGCTACTTTATCAGCGAAGCAGAGGACAAATGTGACTGAAATAACTGATGAAAACTGGTTTTGTCTACACACATATTCATTAATTATGCCCATGTGCTCCACAAACGTTGTGGGTTACAAATCATTCTGTCAGTGCTTTATTATAATCCCTTCTCTTTCACAAGTTTTCAGTGGTACTTGCGTCCTAAAAAATGGAAAAATAGTTTTATTCAAAATGATACTATAGCAGGAAGAACACAACCCAAAAACAAAGCAGCCACACCAGTCCAGTGGTTAAGGCAGTTGAGCTCACAATCAGGCAAAATATTTAGCCAAAACACTAATTGATTAATTAATAAATCAATATTAGAATATTTAAAGTCAAAAAACTTAATAAAAAACATTTTCAACAAAGGAATGTACCAAAAAATACAAAAAATATAACAAGTACATGGTCACCACTTAAACCACAAATACAAATTATTAAAATAAAAACTAAACTCCTGATGTCCTTTGGAACCACCTCAGAAACAAAGAACAAAACTAGCATTTTTTGCATGTGGTGTATATTTTTATACAACTGGTGTGGTTTTGCACTTAGAAATATCATAAATGATATAGCCAGATAAACCAAACCACCAGTTTTGCAATTATAATGACTGAAGTATGTACTTACAGGAGAAACATGACCCACACTTGAAAAACTAAATTGGGTCTGGAATGCAAGATGAAACATCTTGTTGTTTTTGATGTTAATACCCCTCCTAAACACGGTTTAACATCCCCTACCCTTGAAGGTATTCATCGGTCAGGTCCTTCAAATGTGCCCCATCCCTTTCCCCTTTTCTTTATTATGGAGAGGCATTTCCACTAAACTGGGTAATGAAGGTAAAACTACTTGCAAACTGGTCAGTTTTATTGGATGTAGAACTATCGGTGGGAACTCTGATAATGTAATAACCACTGGAAAATGTGGATTTCTATAGATGCTAGATTTGAACCCACCATCAACCATGGTAAGTGTTATTATGTTGGAAAATATGATGTGTAAACTTTAAAAGTTAGTGGTGGTATGGATGTACTGAATAAATTTAAAATACAAACATCATCAAGGAATCGAGCGTAAAGATTCCAAGATTTAAAAAAGGAGCTATCCAGGGAATTTCTTTTCCCAAATGTACATAATAATATCAGCATAGGTAAAAGAACACAAAATTGTTCTTTAAAACTACTCCCATTAATTCAGTGATGGTATGCACATCATTGTTAGTAATATTAAAAGATCCACCACGTCAATGGTAAAAATATCAAATTCCAGGAATCTTTAAGAATGTATTCTTCCCTACCCATAGTTCCTTCAGTTTCCAATCCAAAAATTTGGATATAGGTGTGTCTTGGAACCTACTATAGGCCTTAAAGGTGGGTCAATAAATTGATGGTATCCTGGGATCTGGGTTTGAAAGGAAGGTATAGACTGGAAAATCAATCACCTCCTGATCTAATAAATCCTGAACAACTAGATCAATCTTGTGGTAGGAAATATTTAATTTTCTCAGGGGAGAGGTGTATTTATTTATGATGAGTGGAATGTCAGAATGGCTAGTATTAAATTACTAGATTTCTTGAACATACTTAAACCCTTTGGTGAATAACTGAAAACAGTGGTCAGATATAACAAAATCACTGTAATTATAAATATAATAATTATTACAGGAAAACAACATGTTCATAGTTCCTTACCAATGCTGTCTCTGGTTTCTCTTTCACCTAATAACTCAGGAAAAGTCACATGGGGGAGATGTAATCCCTCTGTTCCAATGGAACCTCCCTGGGAGGACTGTCGGAAGAAAAACCAAATTCATGTTCATGATGGTAAAATGGCTGTTTAAAAGGAGGTGGATTATCATATTCTAACAGATCCTTTCTTAGTTTTTTTGTTGCGATTCAAAACTGTTGTATCAACATCCCTTCTAATTTCACTACATTTGTTGGAATCAAATAACAAATCATCAGACATTCATTTAAAATACACGAAATATCCTGCTGTAAAATACACAATTCTTCATTATTCTTTTTAATAATAGCCATTGATCAAAGGCCTCAATGAGGTCCTTATGAAAGGCTGCCTAATATGACCTGATTAGGGTATTTAAATACCGAAGAAGTAGGAAGATGGTTAGTCTCAATGTCTCTGTGATGCAGAATGGTGAAGAGTGGCTGGTGTATGTTGAAATCAGTTGCAGGAACACCATCAGCAAAGTCTGGGGCGGGGTGCATTTCTTGGTTTGGACAACAACCCCTGGAGGATTGCTGCCTGCTTGAAGTAGAGCCTGGATAAGATTAATTAAAGTAGTTAACTGGCCCGTGAGCTGGGATAGTCCGTCATTTCGGACCTGGCGATTTCCCGCTGCAGTAGAACAAACCTCAACAAAAGCAGCCACCACAGTCCAGTGGTTTAAGGCAGTTGAGCTCACAATCAGGCAAAAATCCAACAGATTTTTTTAGTGTCAAAAAAGACTCAGCAATACAACACACACGTTTTCGCTATTTTGAAAAGACTTCATCAGATACAACAATATCCTGCATTCAACCAGTTTAAATACTTTAGCCAAAACACTAATTGATTAATTAATAAATCAATATTAGAATATTTAAAGTCAAAAGGACTTAATAAAAAACATTTTCCAACAAAGGAATGTACCAAAATACATTAAAATATAACAAGTACATCCTGGTCCACTTAAACCACAAATACAAATTATTAAAATAAAAAACTAAACTAAAAAAATTTTTTAAAATAACTTGTAAATTTCATAAAACACGTAACAATGTTGATTTGCTAATACAATCAACAAAATGAATAATACAAATAATAAAAACGACTTAGGCACAATTTACCTAAATATATTGTGCCTTAATTTTTAAATATGGAACAATCGAAATAGATTCATTAAGACCAGGGGATCTGTTAGCCTCCAACAAAATCTGCCCATGGACCCCCCCTGATGTCCTTTGGAACCACCTCCAGAACAAAGAACAAAAACTTAGCATTATTGCATGTGGTGGTATGTTTATACAAGGCACTGGTGTTTTTGCACTTAGAAATATCATAAATGTGCTCACACTATAGCAGGAAGCACAGTTGCATTTAGGGGGTATAAGCATGTTCGCAAGACGTTGTCCTGTTCGATTCTCAGCTAGAGCGTCTTCTGTGTGGAGGCATATGTGAATGGGGCGTGCCTTTGTTGAAGGTTGTGCGTCAGGGCTGGTAACTCGGTATGTAAAAATCCACTACCAATCATTAGTGGACTGGAGTTTCTGCTGTGGTGATCCCTAACCGGGAAAAGCCAAAAGACACAAACAAACAAACAAAGCATGTTATTTTGCACTATTTTCAATCAAAATGCTTTTTAATAGGAGTGGGCATCCTAGATAAATGTGCCAGGTGTGATTGTTAATAACTCCACAGAGAAGGATGTTGGAATACTTTTCAGAAGGAAACCTGACAGTTCTGAAGCTGTTTGATCCCCACTGACTGCAGTACACTGTAATGAGAACTAGGTGTTTTTATTGGTATCTGAGTTTGTGAAGGTGATGGAAGAGCAGAGTGTGATTGCTCTACATGCTACACTACAACTACAGCCTTCTTCTCCTATTTGACAGAAGCAGCTGAAATGGCGTCTCACATTCCATGCATCCACATCACACCACAAATGCCACAGTTTCCACGGAGTGTTCTACACCTGACTCACAAAGGGGAATGTACCAGCAGTAAAGGTTCTGGCAGTGGGGCATTACTAAGTAGCTGATCATAGGTGTGCCCATTACACAATCCAAAGAGCAGTATGTACCTATGAAACATGCTGATACAGTCAGATGTGATATCTGCAGCATGACTTGTTATGGACCCATAATACCACATGAAGAGCCTCCAGCACAAATGTGGATGGCTGCAGCTATGGTTCTCTACTCACACTGTCCCTTTTACTGTTTCATTGCTACATCTCCTACTGATGCACCTATATTTCTATTTGTGTCACACACCCTGCCCATGACACATGCTGTCAATGTAAAGTTGCATGGGCATAGTCCGCTGGTGTGAACTCCCTGGCTTTTGAATGTGTGCACCATAACATTAAGCTAAGGCATATTGCAAGCTATCAATAAAAATGTTACAAACACACTCTGCGACAGCCCCCATGTAAAATGGTACATGTACATATAAGTATAGCCCACCCCCCACACCCCAGCTGTAGCCCAGAGCAATATGTTGCAGATGTATTACATTGCAGTCTGTATAATCAGCATAGGGTTTTTTAACCATCCCCACAAAAAAACAGAAACGAATAGGGAAAAATGGATTCACCTTCCCCAACAAACCACAAAAGCACAGCTGGATATGTAATTCCTCCCAATTAAAAAAAAATAAAATAAAATAACAAAAGGATGAAGACATTCTGAATGCGTGGTCACTCCCACTCATGCAAACTGGAGACCAAATTTAAAAAGGCACTCCCCTCTTCTTACAACTACAACTGTGGATACACATTTTGAGAAACCATGCCCTCCCAAACAACAAACAAACAAGAATCAGGTGCTGACTGTTATCTTCAGTACCTTCCAACTCCACATAACACCCCAAGGAAACAGTCTGCAATTTAATTAAACTTACATAGTGCACAATAAGACAAATATAATCAGCATGCAGCCTACAGCCCCTGGCCTCCTCATAAGCACTGTATGCCCTACCTCCTGCAAACATATCTCATGCTGTGAAGAGGAATATACACTGGTAGTAAACTTCATTGCATACTAACAATACCTTTTGTGACTCTCTCCCTCAGCCAGCAAGCAGTTGCTTGAAACTCACCCCCAAACATTCTAAAAAGCCAAGAAAACAGCAGTAGATATATCAAAGCAGGTTGGAAACATGTGCAGACAGTATCCACTAACCATTTGCGTCAACTGTAGGGGATATGAATGTCTGACAGGAATACAGTCCTCTTTACGCTTCCTTTTTGCAAAAGAATTGCAAATTCCATAGTGTGATGAGTAGTGCAATAGCTTCACCTATATTTATCACACAATTTTGAAGCTATTAATGTTGAAATTATGCTAATGAACAATTTTGTGAAAATGTCTCTAAATCCCACCTTTTTGAAGTATACACTGCATCAAGGCTATGCTACAAGGTTTGCCCTTGGTCATACAGAAATGAGTAGCCACCATGAAGCAGACTGGATATGTGTGTGTGTGTGTGTGTGTGTGTGTGTGTGTGTGTGTGTGTGTGTGTGTGTGTGTGTGTGTGTGTGTGTGTGTGTGTGTGACTGATTCTGGCAAGCACTTGGATATAATTTATATTTTCCCATAGCCTCTAGGGGTGCTAAAGAACAATGCTAAAGTGAGATGTGGTTTCACCAGGCTTCATACAATCATCGCACCATTCTGTTCACACAAAAACAGCATCCTGCTACATCATGCAGTTACATGCAACTAAATGGTGACACTGTGCCTTGTTGTGCTGCCTTACTGCTTACTGTTGTATATCATAAAAAGGCACTAATGTGTTAAAATAAATGTGCCACTAGACCTCTGGACTGGGTCCTGTGAAGTGGCCATGGTTCCCAATGACACTAAGTGTGCAGGACTGCCAGGAAAGAAAGAAGAACATTTCTGTACATAATATACAGAGACCACAGGCACCACCTGCTGAGGACCTCTTATGAGGGCCCCTGGTATAAAGTAGATGTCTGACACATTCTGGCAAATGGCATCATCCACTCTAATGAGCAGTGCAGGCACCACTACACTGATCTCAACAGGCACTATCTGATGTTCTGTGACAATGAGTCAAAGAGGTCAGAGAGATGATTCCTGAGTTCTACAGTAAGTACACACTGGCATGGTCCACAAGTTTTCTTGTAACTTTTGTACAGCTGTCTGTGTTCGCCATACCCCTCCTTGCAACTTTGCCACAACACACAGCAACAAGGGTTTCCAACACAACTTCCATGGCCCCTGCTATATCCTAGCACACCACCTCCATGTTCACCTACATGCACACAGGAGGTAGGAGTAGTATCCATTTTGTAATGTCCACTGCAACCCAATTTCTGCAGTTGCAACCCACCTGCAGTCTGCCTGGTTAGACATATCCTTTTACCACTGTATACTAACAAACCAAAGAGAAGGCTTCATTGGATTATTAGACTACAATCTAATAGGGGCTTGGGCCTCAGTTTGAAGCTGTCTTTGAAACCATAAAGTCTAGGAATTTGTTTAAATGAATCTCAGCTTAGTTTTGATGAATGAGTTGATGTAATGACATCATTGTCTGTTTGACCATGTGATCTGTTACCTTCAGTTTATGAATGGATCTGTTCTAACGTTACATATGATGACAGGTTGTTTTTAGTCATGTGAATTTTGATCTTTCCTATATAGGAATGTCTGTTTTTAATGGCTCTTGGTGTGTTGAAGCACTGTTTTATAGGTGTGAAAGTGCTTACCACTTGTCTTTTTTATTTATTAAAGTTTTAATTTTGGCTGTGTTTTGGCTTACAGTTCTATTTGTTAATTACTCTCATCTTTGCTCACAGTCTTGTTACTGGCTGTGCATGTAATAGTCTGTAGACAAACAGGGGTGGGAGGATGGCATAATGGTTAAGGTGTTTACCTAATATTTACCTATGAACCTAGTAAGTTTCTTAACCATTTGCCTTGGCAAGGGTCTTTGTGTTAGCAAGCTGAGCAGAACAGAAAATATTTCCTTACTTGAGGCAACAGTCTCCATCTCTTCCTGTGAGATACCCATAAATTATCAGGGGAAAATGTAAATGTCCAGGGTCTTTCCTTGGACCTCCCTTCATTAAGCCATGCTTTACACACCTGTGAACATTCTCACACAATGCCCCAAACAACTTAAACTCTTCATAACCAGAGGAGCTGTGACTGAATTCTGATATCCCTCCACGTTTCCTTGTAAACATGACCCCAAGATAGTTAAACTCCTGCACTTCAGGCAGCTATTACTCTACCCACAACTTGCAAGGATCATTTTTTTTTCAGGGAAACATCCAAAATGTCTTATTTGGAGATTCTGTTTTTTCTCCCACATGCTTCACGTTCACATTTGCCATTTCACCGAATACTGTAGGTCACTTGAGGCTAAGAGGACAACATCATCTGCAAATAACAAATAAAGATACAGCTGTCTTAAGCATTTTATGTATGTATTTGTTTATTTATTTACTTTTGTTAATTGGGCAGTCCTACTGGGCAAGATGCATTTTCAGTATAGGCCTACAGGGAAAAGAAGTGCGTTATTTTAAACATAAAGCCATCTCTTTTGAAATAAAATTGAAAAAAGATCCCTTCCACTCAAGATACCTTTAGAAATTTCTCTAATACAAATTACAAACTAACAGGTGACACATTGGCAAGGTTCAAATTCCCACCAAATTAAGTTAACTCTATTGAATACATAGAAATGTACACCACCACAAAGTACTAGCATATAAACAGCTGTACCCTGTAGGAACAAGTCCAGGGCAAACATCAGAAACAAATTCACATGTTGGAACCATAATATCATAGGTTCATAGGTAAGTACTAGGCTGTCTGCCTCTGCAGGCCATTTTAAGCCTAAACAATTTGCCTTTTTTGTGTTCAAATGACCCTATCCCATTTAGTTAGAAATTGGCCCTACCCATCCCAAAGTTGATAATTATACATTAACTCTAAACAGAATAACTGGGATTATATGACAGACAATTTGAGAGGACTGGTACATGGGATACAGCATTTAGGAGCTACCTCTGTCTATTAGTAATACAGGGGGCAGTCCCAGGTGTAATTTTATTTATTTATTTTTTTTGCAACCATAGATCCAAATTGTGCTTGAATATGGACTGGGATGAACTTTGTTTTATGTGGATGAGAAGTCTGTTCCAAAGCTGTGATATCCTCTGCAAGAAATATCTGTTGGTGTTGCAGAAGCAGTTTAGTTTCCTAGATTGAGTACCTCTGATGCCATTTGACTGGCTGATGTGCAGTAAATCCATCTGTATTGGATCAGAGGATGCCTTGTATGTCAGACATAGGTCACCTCTTAGCACTCTGTAGGATACCGAGTATACTGACAGGGCTTTGAGTTGGTCCATGTAGGTCATGTTATTTAGGCTTTGTATCCTTTTATTAAGGCATCTTTGAGGGTGTTCCATTTGTTGTATGTGTCTGGAGAGATACATGCCAAAGGCAGCATTATATTTAATGATTGGCCTAACTAGGGCTGAGTAAAGGGGTACAATGACATCCCTAGAGCTAGATACATTTCCTTTGTTTATAAGCTGTGCAGCATAGAAAGACTTACAACAATGGGCAGAAGTTGGTCTAAAGCAAAGTCAGTGTCCATATAAGTTCCCAAATACCAAGCAACTGGATCAAAACCTAGGGGCATACTATCAATGTGGTCATTCCCTGGGGTAGATGACTTCCCAAAGGATACAATAATGCATTTTTTGGCATTTAGTTTCAGTCCATGATTTTGGCATCAGTTATTTATTTGTAGGCTGGATAAATCATTTGCGGATTCAATGACAGCTCCTAGCTTGCAGTCATTTGAAAACATAGCCAGCCAGAGCTCATTGGTATTGGCTTTAACTTCAGAAAATTAGATGCCAAACTGGAGAAGTCCCAGCACAGAACCTTGGGGGACTCCACTGGTTACTGGTCTCTTTGTAGAGGTTGTTGTTTGTCTTTTTGGCTTTTCCCAGTTAGGGGTCACCACAGCGGAACTCCGGTCTGCTAATGATCGGCAGTTGATTTTTATGGTGCCGAAATGTCAGCCCGATGCCCAACCTTCAGTGAAGGCACGCTCATTCATGCATGTCTTTCAGAGGCCACTCGACCGTAGGAAGGACATGCAGACTCCACAGAGAAGGCACTCCAGCTGAGAATTGAACAGGAGAACCTCTTGCTGTGAGGCAACAATGCTACAGCTGTACCACTGCGGACTTCCCAATTTTGATTTCCTGCATTCTGTCTGTGAACCAGTTGGCAATCCAATGGGTGACATAGAGGGATATTCCCAGTTTATTTAGCTTTTCTACTATGCCTGAGTGGGGAATTGTGTCAAAAGCTTTGGACAGGTTGAGGAATGTGGCGTGCACCATTTTGCCTTCGTCCATTGCTTTGGTGAATTTCTACAAAAAATCCACCAGGTTGAGTAAAGATGCCCTTCCCATGATAAATCCAAATTGGGATTGATTAGTTCCATGACAAGTCTCTGCATTGCTTTGCATGTGAGGGCAGTCAGACTTATGGGTCTATAATTGCCTGGGTCTGGGGAACGTCCTCACTTATGCAAGGGAATGACTTTAGCTGTTCTCCATTTGCTTGGTACAAAACTTGTATGGAGGCTGAGACTGAACAGTGTTGTTAGGTGTGTGACTAAATCGTGGTTCCAGCCATTTTAAGGTGCATCTAGAGATGTTGCCAGGATCCATCAGAAAACAGAAGTAGCCAATATTTGCTGTTCTTATGAACAAAGAAACATACATTTAGCCAACTACTTCATTGCGGTAGTCCATAATTTCAGCCTATAAATATCTTGCCTGGATCCTTCCTGCTACACATCTTCCATTCTACCTGTAAATTCCTATCTACATCCTGCTCACTTACATTTGTTCATGTGCTAAAAAGCATGCCTCCTATTATGCCTTGCCTCTGCCTGTGCAATGCACACCTGCATATCTTCATATCATTATGTATGCCTTCTCACTGTCATCTCCTAAGCAGCTATAGCTATCTACAACTGACATATATGTGCCAAATCTAGTCACCATTCACTGATGCTGACTGCTTTCTGCATCAGAATGGGCAGTGCTGCATTTCAGACCCACCTGATATGCTCTGTAGGCACAAGTGCTGTGTAGCCACCAATGGCTTTGCCATTTTGCATTCCTCATTGTCTCCATCTTGTGTGAAATAGGTGCCCTACGGCCTATTGTGTGGCTTTTTGCATATTCACATCTTATACACACATGCGCCTGATATCCACTCATAACACTGTCATCTGTGTACTGCTGGTGGCTGCCAGATGTGTGCATGTTACTGTGCTATGACACTCTTCATACTTCACTTGACACCTGCCCATGTAGATGCCAGTTTTTTTTTTGGTCTCTGTGCTGCTATTCTGCCACTCATCTGTCTTGCTCTGTCCCACCCTCCCTGATACTAAGACTATGTGCTGCTTCTAGCACGCTGTGGCATTTTATCTGTATGACTTGCTTGCTTTAATCCCAATGTATGCAACAAACTACAGAGCTTTACCTATTATATCAAGTTGAAATAGAAAAAAACGCAGCTCATTGATTGATAAATCCTGTCCCATAACTTGAAGAAATTATGCCATCAGCCCTTGGATATATATAAAATAGCAGTATAACATGTTGCTGTTCTGAAGTTTACTAATTTTGTTGGTGTACTGCATTCACAATTTTTGCAAAGTTGTAGTCCTGGCTACTCCTGGCCCCCTCCCCCCCAAAAATACATATACACACACACATATATATATATTATATATTATATATATGCATCACTGTCATTCTGCACACTGGATAACAACAACTTGTCCCTCGTGCATATTGCTGCCAACTAGCTGTCCTACTACCGTAAATAAGAAAATCGGAAAACAAGTTTCACTAGATCAAAAGCTGTATGATTTTATTAGAAGGTGATCAAGTTTTCTGAATTTTGTTTAGTTTAGACCTAACAAAGCTTGAATGTGGTAGACAGCCATACTAACACGAAGATATTTACTTTGGTAAGTAACGCTCCCTGTATAAGGAAATGGATCAAATTTTCAGGGCAAATAGAATCAGAAATCACAGCCTGAGTACCTCAGAGATCAGTTTTTGCATCATTGATATTTGGTATTTTTATTGCTGATAAGTCAACCAAATTTCTGTAACAAAATAAGATGACTACAGGACAGGATGTGCTGTCATATCACTTTCCAGTTCAAACCTTCTTTAAGATTACTTTGCAGATTTCAGTGGGGGAGCTATAATAAAAATTAGGAAAGCAGGAGTAATAAATGTACTCTGTGCAACTTGGCAGAGATTACCAGGCTGGGATTGTGCAATTAAAAAGAAGCTAATAAAAAATAAGACAAATTATTTGAGTCTGGCAGAGGGTTCTTTTTATGGTTTAGTTGGGGTAGGAGCCTACTAATTTTGCTACTTGAAATTCAGGACTTATTAATAATCTTCTAAAAAAGGAAACAATTCTTCCAAGTTGGGTAAGGAGATGGTGAGGGCTGTGATGATTCAGGAAAAGAAACTGACAATGAGAGAAGCTGGGAATATCCAGGACAAGTGTGATGTGTGCTGGGGGTGGAAGGTAAAATTTGCTTTAGGATATCTTGAGGTGGAATGTTAAGGAATGTGTGGCTTGGGGTACAGAAAATGAGTCGTCAAAAAGTGTGTTTGGGATGGAAAGTAGATTATACAAGTATCATACTGTTGGCCTAATGAGGATAAACAGATAGAGAGAGTGTTGACTTGCTTTTAGGCAATTAAGCATTGTGCAGAAGCTGAGGAAAGGATTGTAGAGGTGAAAGACTTTAATTTTGTGCTGAATCTAGAAGTGGAAAGTCACTGTGGGGTTGCTGAGTTTTTTATCAGGTGTCATAAGGTTATATATTGCCTTATGAAGGAGTTAGCCTTATTAGATATGTAAGAGGAGACACGGGTATGTTAAGGTAGTTATCCTTTTGGAGGAATTAAGTTTGCCAGTTCGGTAGGTTAGACTTTTTTTCCTTCTTGTAGAGTTCAGGATAGTGGGGGAGCTGGAAAAATTAGAAAGTTTAGAATGGAATAAAGTGGTCCATGCAACAGCTATTATGCATTGGAACTCAAGGGCAAATTTGAGCAACAGACAGAGTCAGAACCCAGAAAAATTGATTGAATGGATGAAAGCACAATGGTTGAAGGGCATTGTAAGGAATTTGGATAGGGACAATTATGATGGCAATTGGACAGCTGGTATATAGGGTTAATGTAATATGGAGGAGTGGTGGTCCAGAATACAGAGGGTGCTACAGGGGACAACATGCAGATCAGGGAGTTAAGTACTTTACAGTGGAGGAAGGGACAACACCAACTAGAAGATAGGGGTCAAAGTATTAAAGAAGTAAAGGAAGAATTACATTGAGTGGAGGAAAGTCACACAGATGTGGAGTTAATAGACAGGTGCTTGGTGGTAGTTAATACACAGGTGCTTGGTGATAGGCTTAAGGATCATAGGATGCTGGAGTGGGTGACAGCTAACATATCAGTGCAGGGAAAAAGGCTGGGTAACAGTGCACAATATAGTCATTAGAGACATTTTTATAACTGTATAACAATTTTATATTGAAGTAGCTGTATATTGACTGGAGCCTTTGAAGTATCAGAAACAATGACTTTGAAAAAGGGAGAGTTACAACTGTTGAAAATACACATTGGCATTGGGAATTGTTGGCTGCAATCAAAGTCTTGAATTCAGGAAAGGTTGGGTAGCATTGATGGATTCCCCTTTGATAAGATGGCAGAAAGGATATTTCTGAGACAGTAGGAGAGAGGAATGTAATTATGGCTAAATAGAATGCTCCTCATTGAAAGAGGAAACCATGTTGTCAATCTGCAAGTGGAAGGGGGGGGGGTTGCAAAAGTTCCCCCAAATAACTAGCCTATTTATGTAACACAGATACAGAGCTCTATGCTAGTGTAATTGCAGTTAGGCAGAAAATATACTTCCTTTGATAATGGGGGACTCTTTGGACGGATTTGTTAAGGACAGATTAACCTCTGACCACAAGCAACTTCTACTGAATTTTTTGGCACAGGTAGAGGGGACTGGCCAGAGGACAGAAGGAATTGCCATTACGGACATTTATAAAGCATTCAGTTCTGTCAGCTGTGGGTTTGTCCTTAAAACTTTTCAACAAATGATTAGTAAACAGATGTTACTGAGAGTCATTCGGTCTTTATATGTTAAACTCTGGGTGCAAATTATGGTTAATAGGGGTGTTTCAGATGGCAGGGATCCCAGGTTCTCCTTTCCCTTTTTCGTACTGAGATGGAAAAACTTTCACAGAGTCCCAATACCTTTTAAGGACAAAGAAGACTGTGGCAGTGGGAATAATGTTAAATATTCACTGATGATTATATACTGTTACTAAAGGATGTTGGGTCCCTTTACTCCAGATGTTAATGAGCTTTACAAAAAAGCAGGGAAGTATCCATGGTGGTTTTCCATCTCGAAAATTCAGTTTTTGTAAAGACTGGGACTAGGGGCTGAAAGAAAGGCATTCTGTGACAGTCTGGGGGAGGGTGAACAGTTACATGTGAAGGTGTATCTATCAATAGGGATAGATTGGTGAAAGGAATAAAAGAAATTGGCATTGAAGGTGTCCAATTTAGCACTGTGATGGGTTTGGAGGGTTAATTTCTTGGAGAAGTCAAAGAAATGTGACTGGGGCAATAGTCCTAGCTCTAGTTCTTTATCTGCTGCATCATATCTCAGCAACCCCCCAAGATAAGAAGGAGGCTCATTGCAGAAGCTTTGTGACAGGTTTGTGTGAAAAGGAACAATAGGATGATTGCAGAATGTACACTGAGTGAAGAAATTAGGGAGGTTTAGGCATGCTTGATTTTAGGTAGTAGATTACTGCTAATTATGTAGTGTATATACTGAAGGGTATACAGAACAGGAATTTAAGGTAGGTTGTACAGGAAGAAAGAATGTGGGGAGATGAAATTGGAGTGCATTTGCCAAGTGTTAAATCAACAGAGTGCTGGACCCTAATATAGTCAGATGGTGGGTGACTTGGCACAAAACGTGGGAGAGGAAAGTTACTGCATTACTTTTGTGCATTTGCTTAAGGATGAAAGATATGAGGGAGTTGTGACTGTTCAGCTTGTTAGGGATCCATTTATTATGTTAGACAGACTGGCTTCTATAAAGTTTGGCAGTATAGCTGCTAAGTAGGGAGCAGGGAAATGATGTCCTTGCATGGTTTGGGTAGGTTTGATGCTGAATGATAAAATGAGCAGTCTAAGGGTTCAGAAGGGAGAATTTGTGTTATTTATTCAGAGTTATGAGAGAGGGATGGAGTTGCTGAGATGGAGATGTTGCATGCACACTAGGCTAAAGAAAGTGAACTTTGGAATCAGGATGATTTTGTATGGATGTTTGGGCAGTCAGAAAATTTTGAAGTTGAGTGGTCCAGTGCATGACTTACATATAAGACTACCCTGTCAGTGGTACAGAATGACATAGCATACTAAGAAGGAGGGTTGCAGGAACCTAAATCATGTGACACTGAAAAAGAATTCAAACAAAAAATGTAAATTGAAATACTGAATTATGACGAAAGACTAAAACTCCAATTGTAAATAATAACACATATGTGTTTGTAAAGCATCATATTTGTCTTGCTTTGATGTTCAAGACTCTAAAACTGAAACTGCATCATTGAGGCCAAGCAGCATAGTAGCATTTAATTTAATTTGCCAACAAGGCATACTATAAAGTAAAAAACAAATTCCCACTATCCTCTCTTTTCATTTCTGGACACTTTTTCTAAAATAATAAAACCAAATTTACAAGAATTTTGACAAGCTAAAGTATGTTTAGAAAGCATATTTTTATATATTTGTTAAATATACTGCCGTAATGTTCATATATCCTGTTTTTCAATAGTCTTTCTGTTTTAACTATGTAAATTGAATAGCATTTTAACAGTACACTTAAATGCACAATATGCATAGTGTTACAACAATAGTGTCCTCTAATAATCAATTTATCCCTGATGGAATGAAATTTAAATTCTGTTATTTCAAAACTAAATTGGTAAGTGTACTTCCTTTGAATTTTTGCGTAATTAATGATTAAATGTCCATTCGTCCCAACTATATTTGGAATACCAAAAGTTCACAAGGGCAAAGAAATCCACCCCAAGACAGACAGCTATAGCTATCTGTTCAGAAAGAACCTCTTGCAAAGTTTGAGGATTTTAAGTTGAATGGGATTTTGACTGATTATCCTTATGTTTTAAAGAAATCTTGGCATTTTTTTTGACAAGATGAGAAATTTTAATTGGTCTGATGAGTTTACACTAGTTAGAGCATACATTAAAGATTTATTTTCTGTGATTCTGCATGTTATGGGTATGCATTGGTTTAATGGCTGTTTGAATTAGTTCCAAGATTTCAAGACTCTGGCCATTATTATTTTAAATAATCATATGAAATTTATATTAGAGTCTAACTTTTTTATTTGAAGGTAAAATATTTAGGCAGGCTATTGGTGTAGTGACTGATGCTTCATGTGATGCAGTTTTTGCAAATGTATTTCTTTGCCATTGGGAATCAGAGCATGTCTTTGTTTCAAAATATAAGGACAATTTAGTTATTTGGATGATTTATTCATTATTTGGAAGGGTACAAATGAGTTTAATCAACATCATCATTAACCCCTTTTTTCTCATTTTTACATAGCGTCAGGGTCTTTTCCTAATTGTCGCCCTCTCTCTCGATTCAGTGACACACCCCTACCTTCTTTGACACTCATGGCTGACTGTCACAGATCTTCTCTCACTAAATCCATCCAACTCTTTGCTGGATGCCCTTGTTTTCTACTACCTTCTTCCTGTCTGTCCCAAATCTTCTTCACCAGACTGTCTTCTGCATCACTGCATGAATCCAAACCACCATAATCTGTTCTCTTTGATCTTGTCTGCAATTGGAGCTACTTTGGCTTCTCCCTTTGTGTCCTCATTTCTTCTTCTGTTCCACAGTCTGCATCCTAACACCTTTCTCAGGCACTTAATTTCCATTTCCTCTAGCTTCCTCATCTGTGCTGTCTTTACTGTCCATGTTTCCATACCATACAATAGTACTGGTAGCACTACTGTCTTGTACTCCTTATTTTTCAGCTTCTTTGCCATTCTCCTGTCATAGACTTCACCTCACAGTCTATGCAAACTGGCTGCAGCCCCTCTGATTCAAGCTATCATCTCTTCATTCAGACTTCCCTTCTCCTCAACCCCCCCGATACTTGAAGCTATTAACCTGTTCCACTATCTTCCCTTCTATCTCAGTTCACAGCTGCTTCTGAATTCCCCATTTTGCTGTCACCACTGTCGTATCTGTACTTAGTTTCATCCCATGTGCCTTCTATTTTGCATTCCATCTCCCTATCCATTGATGAAGTTCTTGTTTAGAGTCTGCCTGTAAAGCCACATCATCTGCATACAACAACTTGGTTGATGTGTCCCCTCCAACCTGTTTGCTAATGTAGTCCATCACCAGTATGAAAAACAGTGGCCTCAGAGCTGAACCCTGGTCCACATCCACTCCCACTGGGAACTCCTCTGTGCGACTGAACACTGTTCGTACTTGAGTCATTGGGTACATAACCTGCACTAATTCTACAAATGTTTCTGGGACTTCAAACCACCACAGTACTGCCCAAAACAGCTTTCTTGGGACTTTGTCATATCCTCTCCCCATTTCTAGGAATGCCTAGTTGGACTCTTTCCTCATCTATAACTTCTTCTCAACTATCTGTCTCACTGTAAACACTGGGTCAGTTGTGCTTCATCCTGATCTGAATCTGAACTGTTCATCTCCCATCTTACTTTCTACTACTCTGCATATATGTTTATCAATCACTCTCTCCAAAACGTTCATGCAGTGTGACAGAAGTTTCATACCTCTGTACTTCCCACAGTTGTGGATGTCCCCTTTGCACTTGAACACTGGCGCAAGTATTTTTATTCTCCAGTCATCTGGGATATGCATTTCTCTCCACACTGCTATGAGTACCTTCAGGAGCCATTTCTCCCCTATCTTACCCAACATCTTTATCAAATCTGCTGTGACCTCATCAGAACCTGCTACTTTCCCTGACGTAATTTTCCTTAGTGCTATTCTTACATCTTCTAGGGTGGGCACCTCTTATATAGGTTCATAGGTGTTTAATAGGCTAATGGCCACAAGGGCCTTTTAAGCCTAGCCATGCATCCCAAATCTCTGACAACTTCTGATACCCTTAATGAATGTAAGCAGGGAGTTGTAAGATGAAATATTTAAAAGCAGGGGTTTGGGAGATGAAATATTTACAAGCAGGGGCCTGGGAGATGAACCATTTACAGGTTGCCTGTCTCCATTAGAGACATAGGTGCCAAACCAGGGAAGAATTTCCTGTTCCCCATCCAACTGTCATAGTTGCACTTGAATTGGCTTAGGGAGGAACTCTGCTTCACATAGAGGGGGAGCCTGTTCCATAGACAGGATAGGCTCTGGGATACATATCTGTCTCTCCAGCAGGTTCTATTTATATCACAGGCAAGGTTTAAGCCTTTAGAATGGGTAATTTTGGTGCTGTTTGTTTTGTGGCTATGTAGAAGTTCCATCAGAGTGGGGTCTGACAATGCCCTGTATTCTTCTCTTGTTGTAGGCTGTGTCTGGGGCAATACAGCTTCTGTGGGGTTTTCTTAATTCAAAAGCTACTGGAAGTACTCCTTCCATTTGCCTTTATGTCCCATGGACTGGGGAGTAAGTTGTTGCTGACATTCCTTATGAAGGATATCTGACTATATTCTTTATCTTTCTGTCTTTGCCTTTCAACCTGTTTTTCTTTGTGCCACCTACTGAGTCACATTCCAGAAGATGGTACAGTGCATCTGATGCCCTATTCTTTGCTAACCCCTTTCTTAGCTTTTTTGTTAGCCAACCAGTATTCCTTCTTAGCCTGGTTGGTCTTTTCTATCTCCCAGTTTTTCCTGCACTCCTTCTTTCTTTTGATGACTTCCTGGACGTCTGCATTCCACCACCAGCTTTTCTTATGTACCTTATTCCCATACCTGGCTCGGCCACATATTTGTTCTGTAGTCCTCACATATGTAGCTTTGAGCAGCTGCCATTCTTCTTCAACTCCACCCATTTCCTTCTCTTCCTGGGGTGCTAGAGCCCTGAGTAATTCCTTGAACTGAAGTACTTTCTCTCTCGTCAACTTCTAGATCTTCAGCCTGATCTCTGATGACCTTAGAGCATTCTCTGACCACTGCTTGCTGTTGACTGTGGCAACCTGTAGTTTATGCTGTGGGATGACTGTTTCACTAGGGATGACTTTGCAATCATTGATTTTACCCCAGTGCCCTTTCCTTACTAGGAGGAAGTCTACCTGAGCTGCATATCCTGTTCTGTCTATCCCAATATATTATTCAAGTCACTCACTATCAATGCCAAATCTTGTTGTCCTGGTTTATCTAGTAGGTTCTGCAACTGCTGTCTGAATGTACTCTTTTCCTTACTATCACAACCCTGCCCTGGGGCACAGGCTGAGATTATGAATACTGTCCCATCATTAAATTAGAGTCTAATTGCCATGAGTCTGTCACTAATTGTCAATTAATGCTAATTGTCAAAGCAAATGCCCTGGAGCAGCTAGTCTGCACCTCCAGAAGGGGCTCAAATGTCCTAGACATAGTACTTACCAACATGGTGGGGTCACTGCAATAACCTCTGTGTGTTGCCCTCCCTGGAAAGGTCAGGCCATAAATCTGTCTCATTTGAAGTGACAATCAGACCTGACACCCCCACAAGAGCAAAACAACTGAACAATTTCTCCAAAGCAAACTGCAGCCTACTAGGTGACAGTATACATAGTTTCAAAACCCCTGCTGACACAGCCATCAATGATTCTTATGCAGAGGAGTATGCAAATGCCCTGCATAACCACCTAAACAACTGTAAAGACTTAGCTGTACCTGAATGGATCAAAAGCAGATCCACACAAAAAAACAGGCTACCCTGTTGGACCTCAAGTATAACTAGGTTATATAACAAAAGGAAGAAACATGTCTAAGAACAAGAGGGCAGTCACTCAGCAGAAGATAAATACCCTCCACAGCTTGAACAAGCAAATCAGATATATTGTAAAGTCCTCTAAAGCTAGTTATGAAGCTAAATTAGCATCCCTAGCTATGGATAATGATAAGACATTCTTTAGCTACATCCAAAATCTAAAAGGGAATGCCTAATTGTGCGCTGAACTTATAGTGGATGGTACTTCTCACACTGAACCTGAGGAAATTGCCAGCCTGCTAGCTGACAGATTTGGTGCAAACGTCATCCCTGTCCCCACCAGCCATACCCCAAAGCATATCTGATACCAGTCCTCATATCCATGCTCAAGGCCACAAACTATCTATGGGACTAGATAACATCCCAGGCTGCTTATAAACAATCTAAAAGGAGATCAAGTGGAACCACTTGGCACTGTCTTTAACCTCAGCCTGACCACTGGCTTTGTTCCAACAGAGTAGAGAACAGCAATAGTAACCCCCATGCACAAAGGAGGTCCAATAACCAACCCTGGGAACTATAGACCCATAAGCCAAGCCAGCCTTATCTGCAAGGACATGGAAAGAATCATCATAGACCTTATCAACAAAGACATAGGCAAACTTAAAACTCTTTACCCAACCCAGTTTGGCTTCATTAAGGGCACATCATGCTTATTGAACCTGGTGGACTTCTTCGAGAATGTCACCAAAGCCCTGGATGAAGGCAAAACAGTACATACAGCCTATCTTGACTTACCCAAGGCTTTTGACACACTTCCTCACTCAGGTGTCATTGTGAAACTCTCCCATCTGGGGATTAACCTATATGCCACTAGATGGGTAGCCAAATGGCTAACCAACAGAATGCATACTGTCAAAGTGGGGGATTTCACCTCTACCAGTAGAGCAGCTACTAGTGGTGTACTACAAGGATCTGTGCTGGGCCCTCTACTGTTTGGAATGTATTTCTCAGAAGTCCAGGCAAAAGTACATGGCCTGTGGCTTAAAAAGTTTGCTGATGATTGTAAACTGGGTGCAATCATTGAGTCCCCAAACAATGTTAACATATTACAAAAAGGGCTAACACAGACAAATGAATGGTGCCAAAGCTGTGGACTAAAACTAAATGCAAAATGCACTATTATCCCCTTTGGCAAAGAGGAAGTCCCTGCAAATTACAATACTGACAGCACCCCCCCGTAAGCTCAAACTCAGTGGTGTGAGATTTGGGAACAAAGGTTGATAGCGATCTAAACTTTGAATACCATTTGTGCAAAGTGGTAAGGAAAGCCTTCTACACTGCACATCTCATAAGTAAGGGCAGTGCATCCAAAGCTAAGGATGTTATAACTCCTCTGTACTTGACCCTCATCAGGCCACTAATAGAGTACAACATTCCCTTTTGCATGTACCTCACCAGACACCTGCAGCAGCTGGAGAGACCACAGAGGATTCTCACCAAGAAGATTCAGGGCCTCCAAAAAATGACCTGCATAGAAAGACTGAAAGCACTGTGACTATACATTGTATCCTACAGGCTGCTGAAAGGTGACTTGCAGCTGGCCTACAGAGCAGTCTCTGACCCTGCCGTAATAGACATAATGGACATGCTGCACATCACCAGCAAATCAAATGTGACAAGAGTAACTCCCTCCAGGGATCTCAACCTAGCCTGTGACATTAACAGAATATGCTGGAGAGGCATACATATCTCCCAGTGATTGCCATTCCTCTGGAATAAAATCGCAATTCACGTGAAGCAGAGCTCCTCAATAACCCTATTCATACACAAACTAGACAACTGGATGGGAAACCATAGATTCTCCCTGGGTTTGGAACTTATATCCCTCACTGACAGGGGTAGTCGGTGTTGATCATAGACTCGCTCTATGAATAATCACCATCTAACCAAGATCAATTAGGTAATGTTGGTATAACATGGCTATGCATGTAAAGGCTTAGTAACTTCCTATGAACCTATAATTCTGATGATATCTCTCACTAAAATTCCCACACAATTTCTAGGCTTTCTTCCTCCTGAGTAGTAGATTCTGGATTCCAAGGCCAAGTGGCTTTGCTGCATTGCCCTTCCATCTTCTTGTCTCTTGGATACATAGAATGTCCAGCCTCCTCTGCACCACCATGTCATCCACGTCCAAGCTGTGTCCTGTCAGTGAACCTACATTGAGTGTAGCAATTCCTAGTTCATGTTTGTCAGGTTGATTGGTTTTACGTCCAGCTTTCACTCAACAGAGCTATCCCTGGTAGCCCTGGCTGGGCAACTGGACACTGGCTGGCCAGTAGCTTATTGACCCAAGGCTGGTGGACTTTTACAGTGGGAAAACACTGGTCAATAGGGACACATACACCCCTCCCACCATTAGCATGGGTTCCTGGCATAGGAGGGACTAGGCCGGGTCCTCAACCCACTTATAATGGGCAAATACCCATGCCTATTGATTGAAATTAGTCAACATGACAGAATCACTTACAGTCATACTTTACACTGTCGAGTGGCTAGCCCTGCCATGGAGTTTAAGATATTTTTGATTATATGCAGAACACTACAGATTTAGTGAAAAAAGTTAGGTTTGGCCCCTTTGTGAATAAGATGTGTAAAACATCAAGTGCATAGTAGAAACTGCCCACAGTATAAGAGAAATGGATACTATTATATTTAAATCTGGCAGTTGTTCATAATGCCAGTTTAGTTTAGAAGGAAAAGAATTTAACTTTCATTTCATCAAGGATAAATTGATTATTAGAGGACACTATTGTTATAACACTATTGGTATTGTAAATTTAAGAATTGGGTATGAAATGCAATTCATTTTAATTTGATAAAACAGAAAGACAATTCAGAAAAATGATATATAAACATTAGAACACTATTTCTAACAAATATATAAACAATGCCCTTTTTAATCATACTTTATCTTGCCAAAATTTTGGTAAATTTGGTTTTATTATTTTAGAAAAAAACTGTCAAGAAATGATACAGGAGGATGGTGGTAACATTTTTTCAATTTATAGGGAACTTTGCTGGCAAATGAAACTAAATGTAACTACACCACCTGGTCCCAACGATGGAGTTTCTAATAAGGGGCTTTAGAACATCAAAGCAGGACAAACATGATTTTCTTCAGTTTACATATGTTTTATTATTTACAATTGGATTTTTCAACTTTCTTTATAATTCAATATTTTAATTTACATTTTTGGTTAGATGTATTTCTATTATGACATGTTTGTAGTTTCACGTGATTTAGGTCATGTGATAGGTGCAGGTATTATTTAAATGTTCTGCATTCAAAAATTATATATATATATATATATATATATATATATATATATATATGTATAAAATTATTATTATTATTATTCCCTCATTGTTTTTAAATATTTATTTAGTCTGAGCCAATCCAGTAAAAATCATTATGTGAAGGATTACCTAAAGACTCTGAAATGCTTGGCTGATTTGTTCAGAGATACACACTATAAAAGTGCAAACACTGGGAACTAAAATCAGGTTTATGAGCGTCAACATATAAACAGGTTATTGTATTAATCACTAGGTCATACTACCAGTCAAAGTGTATAGATTAGAATACCTTTGATGGTGAAAAACAATGGGTAATGGGGTCTCATGGAACCATTAAGTTAGTGGTCTTGTCAACAAATTAAACTGACAAAGGAAAAGGACTCTTCTTTTGCTCACACATATCCCTTGCTTTACAAACTTACAGAAATCTTGTGATTGCTCACATCTGTGATGATGATGATGATGATGATACAGGTATCACCTTCTGACTAAAAGTTCCTTGAAGAAATGCAGTTACAGTAAGTTTATGTAAACATTCTTTGAAGAAAAACACTGCTGTAAGGGTACAAAAGAGGCTATACATTTGTGTTTAGTCTAAACTGTTTCATTAACATTACAAAATAAAGGCAGCACTAGGCCATAGAAAGGAACACCCTTCATTTAACAAAAAAGTATATGTTTTGAGTTTAAACGGAAAGCAGTACACAATTTGTGGCCCAGTTTTAATGTGATTTTAAACAATAAACTTGCTGCTTTATCATTAAGTTTCAAAATGGCAGTAATAATATAAGTTGGACTGTTAGTTTTGTGCATATATTTCACTAAGATTAAAAGTCAAATGTTAAATCTGAAGCGAGCTGCAGGTGATACTAAATCAATTATTTCAGCAGAAGAAAATGCTAGTTGGTTCGTCCTGCTTAGTTAATCAGGAAATGTCTCTGAAGACATGATCTGCCAGATATCTTATTCCATATTAGGAGTACTCTTCATGCTTCTGTACATTCACACATGCCTTCATGATACTGTAGTGTTATATATCATTAATCTTTCCAGAGGTCTGTACTTTGGAGTGATAAATAGCACAATAAATGATCTCATGCAGACAAGCTGTAGGACAGATGAAGCCCCGTGAGATAACAATCTACTTAGGTTCCTGGCTCAGCAAGTAAATGTTTGACTCTGTAGAGTATTACACTATCTAGCAGGTGCTCAAATCTCATGCTTGACAAATGGGATTTAATGAAATGATTAGGTGGGCAAAGTGGCCCTTATTTACCATCAAATCCTAGATTTCTGTATCATTAGGCAGCTGTTTACTGCGTTGAACTAAAGAACTAATAATGCGATAGAGCCATAAAGCACATTTCTGGAAAGCTGCTCTATGCCAGTGGTGTACCCTCCTGTCTTTTTTCTCTGAAATGTCAGAAGCCCATAAAGATGTATGCATTAATTTGCAGAGCTCATAGCAGTCTGACTGCGAACACTGGATAAACCCGATTTAGAGAACAGCCAAACAACCCACAAAATGCATGCTCTTGCCAGTTTTGCATATTAAAACATCCGTATTTCTGCTGCAGATGATTTAGTTATTAACTTACACTTTTTAGCATCAATGATCACTGCACTGAGTAAATGACAAAAAAAGTAAAAGACTAAATTAAAAAAAGTAAAACACTACTTATGGGTAACTCCTAGAACAAATTCTAAACAGTCTATTTCTTAAGCTTCTGGACTTTCTCCAGCTCTAATTCCCAACTTCTTCCAAAAAATGTGGTTATATAGCTTACCTTTGAGCTGCTGTAAACAGGATGAGTTCTCCTGACTTTGAAGATTGTGGCCAAGAAGGCCATTGCTGGGCTTGGGCTGCTCATAATCCCTGTCTGGAAGCATTGTCTGCTCACTTTCTCCACTCTTGTCAGGCCAGGGTGACAGAGACTGTGGGAAGCCAAACATGAAGAGAGACGAGAAGAAGAGTAAGGCACCGCAGAGAAGGAACCCACCCCACCACGCACCAATCCAGCGGGGGTCATCCGGTGTGATATCCAACTTACCTAGAGTATCAAACAGATTAGTCAGAAATCCTGATGGCATGAAAGATAAAATGGCATGCATAGACAAAGGTCAGAATAAGTACAGAAAGCAATAACTTCTCTTTAACTGAATGTTTTATGCACTGCAATGACGCTTATGTTTAACATAACATACCAGCCAGCATGTTACACAGACACCTCATTAATGCATGTTTTATGGGTGAACAAAATAATTATAATCCTAGACATCAGAACACTTTTTTAAGTTTTTTCATGTCAATATATGCACTTATTTCAAGACTAGAATGACCTTACAAAACTTAAAAAGATCTGTTTCCCTTCACATCCCATGTAGGAGAGAAAACTCTCTATGCACCCCATTCTCTGTCATTATTATGAAGCTGGCAGACCTTAGGTTAAATTATAAAACATAATGAATGGAAACTCCTTTCAAGCAACTGCTTTTTAAACCAATCCATTCCAAAAAGGTGTCACACGACTCTGCAAATATGCTATTTGTGCTTGTGTAGTAATATCATCAAGTATCTCAAGGCAGAACAACAGCTTGTCATAAGATATCAGCAAATCAGATACTGAAATTTAAGAGAATCAGAAGCTGGTACCAATTCCATTCAATATCAGAAAAGGAAAGAAGACCCAGACCTATCTAGCCCTGTAAACAAAGCAAAACCAAATAAACCATATAAAGACTATTTTGCTCTTAAGTATTTTTGCAAAAGGGCCATAACCTGCATTTACTGAATGACTGGCCCCACGTTTTTTAGAGTCCACTCTTCAGTCACATTAGGATCACATTGTGTCGGCCACTCAAACAAAGAAAGAGCAAAAGCAATCATAAACTACCTAGAAATCATATTATTCAAAACACATACCCCGGGATTCATGTAGCTTGTGCCAAGCGCAGGCGTAGTGTAGGCGGTATAACGCCAAATACTGCCGCCGAGCGATTCAGGTATGATCCAATTCCATGTGCACTACCAGCGTATGCCAAATCTGTGCAGCTCCCGGCGTAGGTATGCAAATCACCCCATGCACAGTACTGCAGCAGGCAAATGAAGGTACATAGCGATTCATAAAGTGGCGTAGGCGTAGCGCAAATCTACAGAAATGTAAACCAAAAAAAATGGTTTACATGTTGACAAACAGAACATCAGAGCCTTGGAAGTGGACCAGACTCATGTATTACAAAGTTAGCATATGCCAATGGCTAAATATATAGCCAATGGCATAAAAAAAGATGCACAACACATAAAAAATAACATTTAATGTCATGGCCACAGTAACGCAAAGTACAACCGTAGGGCATGTGTGCGCAAACGGGAACACAAGGAAAATATATACAAATGTCATAAAATAGCAATGTAACACAAATCATGATTTCACCATAATAGTCAATGGTATGCATGCTACAGCACAACCAAGCTGTAAGGGTTGCTAAGGACCTGTGACAGTGTTCGGCGCGGTAACTATGAATTAGTAGTCAATGCAATGCAAATGAGGCAAGCAATAGTGAATCGCAAACGTCCCGCCGGCCTAAGGATGTACAATACGGCACAGAGCTACAACACCTAGGAGTGGTCTGGTGGAATACATGACATCAGCAATGTGGTGTGCCACTGCAGCTGTAAGCACATTGGAGCAATGCAAATCTGGGCTGCCCATTGCTAAGCAAAGCTGCAGGACAGGGGCATGGATGTAAGTATAGCTTTGCTCAGCTGAGAGCACACATGGTGCCCGAAAGCGCATGTGTACGTGGATGAAAACGTGCCCGAAACTCAGTAAGCAGACTCACGCGCCGCGCACCACAGCCCAAAAAGGAAGTTTAGGGGAAGACAATAAGAAAATGCTGCAGTAGGGTAATTGGAGTACAACTGAGCAATTAACACCTATTAATTCACAGTGGGCAATTGACAGCAGCTAACAAGGTTGCTAGCAGCAACCTGCAGAACAGGATAGGGGAGGTGTCGGATTGCAAAGAAAAGAGAACTGTAACCGCCGAGCAAAGCAAACCTGCAGTAGATCGGCAATAGAACACATTTCGCAAGACAATCCTGGTTCGGGAAAGTACAAAACAAGAAAGCAGGCTGCTGGATACATGCCAGACAATGGGAGGGGAATCGTTAAGAAAAGTTGAGGCAAGGGCAAGAGGTAATCCATGGCAGCTAAATGTAATTCAACACCAAAGGCAGAACAATAACAGTATCTGTGGTAAAACACAAGATACCCTGCAGCTCCGAATGTACATACACACCCTATGACATCATCAGTGTTCAAAGCACAATAGTATAAAGTGTGAAGGCACCTCACACACTCTTGTGTATTCCCAAACACTGCACCATCAGTGTAAACAGATGGGGAACTTTTACAATGTACTTGTTGGGAACTGCCATAGCTGCGATTCATCAGCATGTGTTGGAGACTGAAGGTGTTGTGGAGGATGATGCTGACAACCACACCAGGCCCCGGAGGAGGAGAAAAGTGTTCAGACCAAGGGTAACCTACCAGAGGCTACATGATCTGGAGATAGTACAGCATTACAGGGTGGACAGGGACATCATACAGCAAATAGTTGAGCTGTGCCGGCCATGCCTAAGATCCAGAAACAACAGAGGGGAACCCATCCCAGTGGACACAAAGGTATGTGTAAGCTTGAGAATACTAGCCACAGGTACCTTTCAAAGTCCAACTGGAGATATCATGGGGATCTCACAAGCATCAGCATCCAGGGTACTCCACCAGTTCCTGGATGCCTTGTTACCACATGCCAGTGAGCATATATACTTCCCCCGAACTCAGGAGGAGTTGGCCAGCAATATGCGTCTCTTCCACCATGTGGCACACTACCTGGAGGTACTGGGTGCAATAGACTGCACGCACATACATATCAAGTCACCACCCGGAGAGCATGGTAGGTGCTACATAAACAGCAAGGGATACCACTCCATCAACTGCCAGGTCGTGTGCAATGCCCAGGGCATTATCACGGATGTGTGTGCTGGCAGCCCTGGAAGCTACCATGACTCCCACATCTGGCATGCCTCACAGCTGTATCAGGTATTTGCCAGGGGGACATCCCATATGCCACCTTGGGGGGGATGCTGGCTATGCACTGGAGCCGTGGATGATGACTCCCATCAGAAATGCAGACACACCCATGTAAGAACGCCATAATGAGTCACACGCACAAACCAGAATCATCATAGAGCATGTGTATGGGATGCTGAAATCATGGTTCCGTTGCTTGGACGTATCTGGTGGAGCCTTGCAGTACTCTCCAGGCACATGTGCCCACATCTTCATAGTATGTGCCATGCTACATAATATGATCCTGCGGAAACAGCTGCAGCAGGGACATAATGGTGAAGGCCCTCACAGCCCACCGCTATTGCCAAGGCCATCACAGGCACAGAGGGATTCAGACCACGAACAACCTGTGCCAGCCCCAGTAGGCAGACGGAGGCGTGCCCAATATGCCCACACCTTGGCAAAGAGGGAATGTATAGCACATACACTGACAGTGTAGGCCCCTATGGACTGACACACTTCTCCACCTGCACACACAGTAAAATGGAAGGCACACACACACGACCACCTGCAAATTGTAATGTATAGGTGGCCTACTGCATGAATCCTACATAGGCAGCCGTCAACTATTGCACACACAACAGCTACTGGAACAAGGTAAGTCAACACCTGAACAGTAAACGAACCTAACAGCATACGTTGATACTGTATGTATAGGTTCCTAGGTACATCGGTAGGTACATGACCGATTGTCAGAGGCCATTCAGCAGCCTAGGAAAAATGTGTCTGCTATCGCCACCCCATCGATTAACCAACTGTCCCTCTGTGGAGCAGAGCCAATTGCAGGATCCACGTGTGTAACCACTGTTCCCCACCTACTCTGCATGGATTCCCCAGTGTCTTAATGAGGGCCTCCATATAATGTAATTAGGGATGTAGTGCCAAGGCATGGGGAGTACCCATGACAGGTATCTGCCACCCCAGCATTCTCCAGTTATGGTTGTGTCAAGGTGTAGCACATTACAGTGTGTGGCTCACTCTGACATAGATTCCCAATGCTGGAGCACATCCATTAAACATCACTTGGACATACCATGAATTGGTATCATCCATATATAAACTAACTGAGTTACACATTTGACTGCAGTATGGAGGAACAGCCATAGTACAGTCCACATACAAACCACCATTAACACCTGTACAAACACCAGATGACCAAATGGTAAAGCCACTGACTGTGTCGTGTATGTACCCGGTTCCATGTCCTGCAAGGTCCGTTACGTAATCCCGATAGCACGAATAATGGATGTTGGATGCAGGTCATTAGAGCATGTTTAAGCAGATGTTAGCGGGTTTATGTGGCGGCAAGTGACGGTAAGCGTCGTTTAAACATGACTACATGGATATGTGCAAAACAGGTCTAAGCTTTGCCAAATTCCACGCAGATCATGGTCAAAGATGTCCAGAACAGGTGAAATCAGCATTATTTACCCTTGTACTAACAGTGCCTGCTCTGAGAGGTAAAATGACCACTGGCAGGAGTAGAACACACAACCATGTACACAATCACCTGCCACTAAGCTACACAAAATGTACCAACGGCAGGTGTGCATTGTGACAGGTTAAAACACAAAAGGGCAGAGTTCAGCAAACAGAATACACTGCCATGTACCCAACGAAAGGTGTGTACACTCTTTCTCCCTCTCCCTGTCTATATATATATATATATATATATATATATATATATATATATATATATATATATATATATAACAGGGATAGAAAGGGTGATAGGGAGATGTATGTCGATATATACGGAAATACATATATCTGTGAATATATAGACAGGTTAACGACTTGTATACAATCATGGAGGTACAAATAAATAGGATACTGCCAACTACCGAATGCTTTACATACCGACACGCGTAATCACTAGGCTTAAAGACTGAAAACCATAGCACCGGAACACTATAACCGCGAGTAATATTATCACGATGTTAAGGGACATTTAGTTATTGCTGCTGGTGCTGTGGTCCAGGTAGGTACTGTGTTTAAGTGTGGTTCCGATTGCTGTAGTGAGTGTAAGTGCGTGTTGAGAGTGTGGTGTGTGTTTCCGTGGGACTGTAATGTGTGTGTGTGTGTGTTTGCATCGTGTGTCTGTTCGTGCTAACTCAGAGGTAGATTATTACAGTAGTTGTGGTCATAGCAGGCCTTAGGCATACGGTTACCACCTGTCCCACTTTGAGAGGGACAGTCCCTCTTTGGCCAGTTGTGTCCTGACAACAAATATTAAAAAAGGCAAATGTACCGAGATTGTAGGACATAATGATGTCCCATATATTAAGTAATAGTTGCATTAAATAGTTATTTCTGTCTCTCAAACATGTAAATTGTACAAGAAACATAATAAGCAACTAAAGTGCTACAAGAATAAGGTTTTATTTAGGGCAAAAGTAAGTTCTATCCTTTGTACTGACAGTAGGTATGTGTCAGCCTCTAAACACTGATGTGTGCCCTGCAAATGTCCCACTATGGCCATTTGAAAAGGTGGCAACCCAAGACAAAGAGTTTGAGTCACCAACACAACTGCAATGAGTGCAAATATCTGTGACAGAAATACATGAGACAGCTTTCATGTAGCAACAGTTCAGTACATATCGATGTATTTCGGAGGGATTGAAGGATAAGCATTACCTGCACGCTATATAGGAAAGAAATTAACAATGGTTTAATGAATAAGCCTGCAATAACCATAGTATTAGTCTACTAAATGACAGGTCTTCAATTAGGGAAGGGGCCCCCACACACATATGGAATATGTATAAATGCAGTCCACACAAACCTTTATCTGTTATGTAGACCCACCTACATCTCCCCCACACCCGAAACAATTGCAATACAGACAGTAATAACATCACAAACATCCACTCACTCAATGACATCTGCAGAAGTGTTAACATACCCTGTGAGAGACACACTTGTAATGGCACCATGTGAAATCGTTGCTGTTGTACAATGGAACAGACGCCGATATTACAGGTTTTGTTTGCAATAGTCTCATATCAGACGGTTGAGATAACAGCTACACTCACATGTAGAACTATTTACTCTAGCTGTCACACACAATCCACGGGAGAAATTAATTCAAAGTATCTGTCAGTCTTCATATAGCTGTTGCAATTCATCACAATAAAATACATCCAGACTGTCTCCCTCGAAGGTAGGGCAAAAGGGCAACACCCAAGTGGAGTATTCAATTATACCCCACTGTTGCCATGTAATTGGCCAATGGAGTAGCTGCACAGCTGATGTGCATGTAATAATTTACTCCAGAACACTAACTGGTGGCAGGATACCACATGTTACAGGTATCCACATATAAAACGATGGCTTGCCATACATTCAAACCGTTTGCTCATACCATTGAACCGTTTAAAGAGGAAAGGAGTAACACAGATATTATCGTATACTCAGACCAATAAGAAGGTATGTAGAACACTCAGTATGTTAGTGTATGTAGTGCCTGTTCTGTATTAATGAAAGTGTACGCAATGCATACAGTGGGAAAAGGTATTATGTAGTGATGTCTTGTTGTGAATAGTAACGCTTGTAAAAATTGTGTGTACTGCTGTGGGCCACAAGGTAAACACCTCATACACCACAAGGGATGCTACATAAGGGCTTTAAACATAACAATTCCACTCCAGCCACTGTCAGTGGTAGGGTTTGTCCAACAAGTATGTGCCATAACGGGGGATAGTTTATGTTGATATACTGTAACAGCAGGCATATGTATGGGCGTATAATGAGAATAACATGCCTAAGGTGGTCCTGCTGTGCAATTATGCTTTGCATTATGGGATATGGTTTAAAAAATGTGAAAAGTACAGTATTGTCGGTAGATTTGTCAAATATTTTACATAGCATGACTGTTATATTATGCAAACATAAGGTATGTGTATTGGAATGTACAATACACAATAACAGGATACATATGTCTTGTATTCACCAGACAGTGTAACAGCATGATAGCTAATTGAAATGGAAGAGCTACTCAATTATCCATGAACAAAGGACATGTAATAGCTTCATAGGTTCATAGTTAGGTACTATGCTGTCTGGCCAAGTCCATTTGTAAGCCCAAATACAGTGTTTTCACTGACAGCACCTCCCTAGGTTAGTGTCCTGTGCCTGTGAACAGCACAGCCATTTGTTTCCTGCACCTGTGTACAGTACAGCCACTGCAGTGATCCCTGGTGTACATGTCTGTTCCCCATCCACCCATCGAGGTATCTCATGAAGAGTGCTAGTGAAGGTCCCTGCCTGATGTACATAGGAATCATGTTCCAAAGCATGGTGAGAGTCCATTTCAGGAATGTATCTCTCCAGCACGTGCTACTCATCGTTGCATTTGGGTACATATCCCAGAGCATGCTGCTCTCAGTGGCTTTTGCTTATGTTGCTTATGTGGAGCATATCCATCAATATTGTTGTGGACATGGGCCTTGTATGTTCAGCAGAGGTCACCTCTGAGTATGCAGTATGCAAATGACTACAGTTGGGGTTTCAGTAGTTGTGCTGCATACGTCATCCTTTGGAGGTAATACTGTTGGTGCGTTAATGTTGTGGTATTTAAAGCCATTGCTGTCCCGTAAGGTTCACACCAAATGGGGTGTTGTACCCTTGAACATGTGTCATAAGTCAGGAGTATAGAGGTACAATGGCAGCCTTTGTTCCAGCTACAAACCCATTACAGATTATGGTGGCCATGTAGAAGGATATCCACGCCCCCTTGGCAGTAAGGTTATCAAAGGAGTGGGTGCTATCTACGTGTGTACTAAGATCCCTTATAATGTCTTATGTATGTAGGGGACTACCACCTATGTGATAGTCACTGGGTGATTGTTGTAATACAAAGGGGATGTCTATGCACCTTTTGGCATGCTGCTTGAGGCCATGTTACCGACACCAGGTATCCGTCACAGTGATACCCGTATGGAGGGTGTGTGTATTAGCTGGTGAATCAGTCATGGCCCCTAGTTTGCAGTCATCTGGAAACCTATTCAATGAAAGTCTTTCTGTGCTAGACTGTACCTCAGGGAAGCATATAACAAACATGAGGGTCCCAATGACCGAGGACTGGGGTATGCCAATTGTAACTGATGTACAGTAGGAACTGCAGAATGCTACCCTCACCGCATGTGTCCTGTCTGTGAGCCACTTTGCATAACATCTCAAGATGTATGGATCGCTGTGCAGGTGAATGTGTATATTGACAATATCAGAATGGTGAACGGTGTTGAAAGCCAATGAGAGGACAAGGTAGGCTGTGTGGACCTCCTTACCATCATCTACTACCTTGGTAACTGTCCCAAAGGACTCCACCAGGTGTAGGAGCCATGGTGTGGCCCTAACAAATCCAACCTGGGTGGTATCAAAGGTTTGGAGGCCAACAATGTCTCTGTGAATGACTTCCATGATGATGTTCTCCATAGCCTTGCAGAACAGTCTAGTCAGGCATATAGGGCAATAGTTCCTCTGGTCCATTGTGGCGCCAGCTTTGTGGAGTGTGATAACTGTTGCTGTGCACCATTCGGGGTCCACAATGTCTGATACAAGGCTATTAGTGAATCTGGTGCCCAAGTGGGGAGCCATGTCATTCTGAGGTTTGTGTAAATCGCAGCCTGGGATGTTGGATGGTCACATGAAGTGTGTGTTCCAGGCTTTAGAGAGAGCAGGTCTGAACTGCGTAGTTGTGACCGCAGGGACTCTGCATTGATCCTGTATAGATGTGGGCCCTTTAGTGTGTGAGAGGGGTGTAAAGTTAGCAGCCAGGTTGTTGCCAATATCAGTCGGTTCTGTAATGTTTCTGCCTAACCGTTGTATGTCAGAGCAGATGTGGGTATTGCCACCAAGAGTAGTGACATACCTCCATAACGCTTAGTGGTAGTCCTTTGAATGTGTCACAGTAATGTTTACGTAGCTAGCATTGGAGAATGTAAGAAGGGATCCCAGAATCCTACTGAGGCTGACCAGGGAGCTACCCCACCCATGGGAGTGTACCCTACTTTGCAACAGTCTCCTTCTGTCGTGCATTATGTCCATGGCAGTGGACCCCCAGAGTGGCGTCCCTTATGTGGTGGGTACTGTCATGGCTCTGTTTGGGATAGCATGATCCATGCAGTCTTGTAAGTGCTAATGAAGTGCAGTTGGGAATGTTTCAGCATTTGTAACTATATTGTCCATCTGCACGGGTGTCATGGCATTTACTACTTCTATCATACAAAGCGTGAAGTTGGCTTTGTAGAAATATTGTACTGTGTTTTCCGTGAAGGGTGTGGTGCCGGGATGTGGATAACAAGGGTGATTAGCATACGTTCAGAACTGACCAACAAGGGTATAACCCCAGGTATGTAACACCAGTCACACATGTTGGTAATGTCCAGGTCTAGGATATTGTTGGCCTTGGTGGTGGTGTGTATAGGTTGATCCAGCTGAATGGAGTTTATTAATCCATGAAAGTGTTGGCCTAATGTGTCGGTACATGAGTAGGTATCACAGTTAGGTGTGGGGTAGTGTCAGTGTCAGATCAGTAGTTCCGGTTTGTACCCTACTTTTCAGTACACCAAGAAATGAGGGCCCTTAACTGTGGGGTATGGTGTGGAATCTGTAGCAAGTTACAATTTGTATAGCAGTTCTGGCCACAGATAGTTGCACTTGGATTGCATCTGATGCATCGTGCTAAGCAACCAGCATCACTGTGAAATATGGACACATCTCCGCCGTGGGTGTTCCGGTCCTGGTTACATGACTGAAAGGTGTGGTCTTTGTAATAGCCTGTCAGTGCAGGGGTGGTCTCTGGAGCCTAGAAGCAGGTCACAGTCACTGCAGACACATCAAAGTGGTCCATTATAAGGAGTGCCTCGGATGAGTGCATTTGAGATAAAGATGTCAAGCATTGAGTAACAATACCCTCAGGTTTTGCTTGCCTGTACCTGTTCTGGTGGTGAATATGTTATTTGAAATGTGTCTAAAACAGGCAGTATAGGAGCAGCAAGAGCTTTAGATGTTACCCATAATCCCAGGGCTGACAGGTGCAGGCCATCTGTGCCAAAGCATTGTGGTTTGTCGACCATGTCATTCAAAGCAGACAGATACTGGATACCCTTGGAATGACACCAGAAGCATAGGCAACTGTTGAAGTGAATAATTCTGTTGTTGTACTGTGTCGTCAGTCTGGACTAATGGAGAATGTTTCTCAGGGCTTGGGCGATACCTGCCTGGGCTACAAGATCAGAGAGCTATTGCATATCCCTGTACATGTAGTCCAGGAAGTTACATCTCAGGGCTTCACACTAACATGGAGAATGACAGTCATATTGTACCTGTTGAGGAGTGACCTGAGGTCATAGGTTATGTTGTGGATCCTGTTACCTGACAGCCAGATGACAGTAACTATCGCCTTGTGTGGCCTGCTGAGTGGGACATCAGTGTGACCACCTACAGAGTCACCTATGACTAGTGTGTTGGGAATGTTATAACACCCTATTGCCTGTAGTCAACGGGCACACATGAGTCTGTGGGCTATAAGTAATTGGTGTTGTGTTTGGTGATGGGGGCTGCATCTGTTGCCTACATAGAGTTGTATGGAGAGGCTCCGCAAATGTTGTACTCTTACTATGTGTGGCCTGTGGTGGTGGAGATCTACTGAGACTATGTGATGAGTGGGGTATGCTGCAAATGTTTAACATCCCCACATGATTGTCAGGGTAAGTCTGGGTTGGAGAGAGCATTACCTCCAGCATGGCTACATATGTGCATCTCCCACAGGCTGTAGTGTCGTATGTTAGGAGGTGAGCATTGACTGTGTATATGAGACGATTGCTATATTGCCTCAGGTTGCCCACATTCATCATATAGACAGGAAATAACACTGGTAATTGACATTTGGACATGCCTGTCTAGTCAACCATTTCTCACAAGATATGTGAGGTAAGTGTGTACAACAGATGTTGTACTGTAAGCATGCTGGAAATGTAAGGACAAACAGTGTTTACCTGTAGGAAATGAGTAGGATTGAGTGATATAGTAATTAGTAGCTCATGAAGTGTGTACATGTTCTGAACAAGTGCTGAGCATGACTAAGCAATACAGATAGGTGTTGGATAATATAAATTCACTGCCCCCCAATAGGTACACAATCACATATCCATGAACACTACAGAGCCCCTGTAACCATAACTATGATGGTACAAGGTACACTCCAGCTGCATGTGACCTGTTCAAATCCCTGGTCGTATAATACACATATGGCAAAACAGTTTGCTCTACACATACACTGCCATGTAAAACATAGGTTCATGGCAGTCTGTGAAAATACGGAATGGATCACACTAACAGTTATCACAACCCACAAAGTGGAGACGCCACTCATAATGGGAGGCACAGCACTATTACCCTGCTGAGTATGGCCTGAAAGCCTAAGAACCTTAATCAACGTAGATGTTGTTAGCAGTACAGATGTAGAGGACAGTACCAATGAATTCACACTGCATAGCATACCTGTGACAGGTCAGAGGACATCATTACCCATACTGTGTTCCACCTACACTCAGTATACTACATGTACCTTTGTATGACCCAGGAGTGTTCTACCAGTGGCCTGTTCACAGAAGCAACACTACAAAAGGTGTCTGAGTGACATGTGCATATCACACCAGTGGCAGTTACAGTAAAACAGGGTTAATGTTTTGTAATCCCCTGTCATTGTAGCCCATACCACACAGACAAATGGGAGGCATCTGCATATGTGAGAATGTGAATGGCCATGACCTAGGACCAATAGCTGACTCAGTGTTGTGAACAACATACAGCATGGGCTTTGTGGGTGAGGTGCGTGACATATGTGCACAATCTGACAGCTGCTTATTGCATTGTCACCTCTATGTTAATAACCCTGTACCCATTAACTGCCACCTAGGCAGCGGTCAACATTATGGACACTGTGTGTAAGGGATAGTGCTGTGCAGTTTACCTTCCTGAGCTAGTGGCATCACCAGGCCTATTAGGTAGTCATAAGAGGCAGCACAAGTCATGACAGGGTGCCATCCATGAGCATGGAGATCATTGGACAGCGATACTCAGCACTCACGTGACCAATATCGGATCAAATATCACCTTTAAGGGGTTTTGGCCATGCTGGGGTGGGCGACACCAGCCTTCACAATCCTCATCTCCACTATGCAGCATGCTGCCTACCCTGCATAAAGACATGTGCAACACTGTGATGTTGGACATGCTACACGTACATATCCTGATCTGGAAGATATACGTCATGGACAGCCACCTTCCTAGTACAAGTGACGCCACATGCTGGACAGATCCCTGTGCCATACATGAGACATACTCCTGCCATACCATGCAACCCTGTCCAGCAAAGCTGCACATGTCATCTCTGTCATACATGGTGCGATGACCGCATGGTAGATGTATCAGTGACTGTCTGGATCAGTAATGTGGCACTGATTCAACTGTCGGCGGGAACATGGCTGTCGGATACAGCTAGAAAACCTGACATCCTATGGCCATACATGGCCCAGGGCATACACACTACTACATGATCTTGGCCGTGCATGCTATAGTTGATAACCATCCCTGCGAATACCATCCGGCTAGCCATTGTCCCATGTGTATCCCATGTGCAACACAGGAGATACGTGGCAGGGTGTTGAACTGCTGTACAGTGCCGTGTAGATGTATATGGCAAAACACATGCATGTAAAGGTTTCCGTGCGCATGTCTGCATTGCCACTAACCATGTCCATGAAGGCAGTGTATGTGATGATATGTGACATATACACAGCATCAAGGTCAACAGCATTAATGTGCACACATCCAGGCATGTGCTGATAGGTAAGAACACCAGTACAGGCAAACAGACATGCCCACATCAAGACAGCATTCACATGGAGTATGAGCAATGTAATGAGGTGACACACGTATATGGTGATAATATCCAATCCCCATCGGGTGTTACATGTGTGTGAAACAAACATGTCAGTCATGTGAGTGTCATGACGATTTGCAAAGACAACTCTTCATAAGTACTAAATGTAATACACATGAATATGCATCCGTATCTCTGTGCATCTCTGAGATACTGTGACCTGTCTCCATCATTATATCTTACAGATAATGCCTCAATCATGACTGCCGGCATATAGCCACTTGGAGGATGACGCCCTCATACCATACCTCCATGATAACTATGAGGTACTGTTCAGCCATGTGCCACAGCATGCCCAGCAGCGTGATGACCTGTGGCAGGAACTTCACAGGAGGGTTAATTATGTGGGTGGCCATAACCGCACCTACCAGCAGGTGCGCAGACACTGCATGGACCTGATCCGACATGCGAAACAGCGTGCCAATGCAATCGCCAGGGAACAAGGTAGAACAGGTGGTGGGCCACCAACCCAGACCCCACTCACACCTACCGAGGAGCTACTGGCCAGCCTGGGGACCCCACCAGAACAGCATCCACAAACTCTAGCTGCCATCGTGGAGGTGGGTGTCTGCCAACCACAGAGCCTGGAGTTGCCTGGTAAGGCACGACTGCACATATAAATATTATATCCCATTTAGTCGCATGTGTCACTGTACACTATGTAATGTAACATCATATGCAAGGTATGTTTACACACATGCCGCATACTATAGTATGCTACCCTGTGTATGCACACATGTGCATACTCCATAGTATATGCTATTGTACTGGCGAATGTGTTAACATGCAAAGTGCACCCTGTAGCTGTCATACAGTCATGGATAATGATCAAACTACTGTGTCACCCCTATACTGGTACCTCTGGCGTGCCACAGAGACAGCAGTCTGTTGCAGGTGAGACAGTTATCAGTATCAGGCATGTGAATGCACAGATCTATTCACCATGTGGCCAGTTAACACATGTGCACGTATGGTTCAGTCACGATATAAAGGTAGCAGCTTTCATCAATCACACTGGCTACCCATGTGCAATATATACAAACCAAATGAAACACCAACATGAAACCACAGTAACTGTCATTGCTAGATGTGTGGACAGCTGTCCATATGATGGTGGAGGCGTTGTTCAATGTAGGAATATGTACTATACATCAGAACAACACATGTGGGGTACGCAAACAGTACTACACAATGAGCTGGGATATGGGCAGCCAACATGATTCACCATTGTGGAATGTGTCCCTGCAATAAGTGCAGACATTGTGATGTGCCATCTGACATGTCCAGACATGTAGTGGTCCGGCTGCAACATTGTCACACTATCTCATAAAACATACCCCACATACCAAACATACAACCCTTTGTCTGTATAACCCTGTGGACACTGAAGTATCTGACATCTGTGGGTGCATATCATATGGGACAAAACAGACATGTGACATAGACGGCCATCACACACTTCTGGCCAACACATGTTCACACATGGCCAGAGACATGTAGTAACACATAGATGTGATGTGTATGTGTGTACACCCTGTTGCACATTGTCTACACATGGTCCAACTATAGCCTTTGTTGAATGGTTATATAGTAGATGTGGAACACTGGACATCCTAACAGCCTGTGCACAGCTTGTGGAGGTGTCTCTTAATTCGACCACATATGATATGTTGCACATCATGACTGTGTCACAGCATGAAAGTAGTCACCTGTACGGCTTCCACATGCATACACAGACACCACATTAGGCCAGAGATACCGTACATTTCCCTTGCTGCTGTTGGACATCACTGTCAGCTGTGCACCTCGTGTGTGTGGTACATAAATGTCATGTGGAACATGGTGTATTGACCAGTCTGCCATGTGTGGACACAGTTGACAGGCAGCTATGAAATGTTAGCAGTTGTGCAGGGGTGTCATCGGTATGTCTTCCGGTGACCTGTCACACATGACACAGCATGGTTTAGTGTGTATACACCTCAGCGACGTGGGTCACAATCCACAGTATGTATGTATTGTGTATGCACGCAGTCATGGCTATGCACTGTATGTGTATTCCACACTGTATAGCAATAGAGACACCTCATGATTCCATGCAATGGAAATGTGTCTGTACTTCACACTGTATAGCAATATAGATGCCTCATACCACCCCCAATGGTCATACACATCTGCTAAAAGTGCATTCTATCTGTAGGGCATACAGACAACACTGCAATGTGACACCATTACACCGCTGTACATGTGTCAGGACACCACTGTGTCAAACATGTATGCATGTCACTGCACACATCAGCAGATTGCATGTCATACTACATGTTAATGTCAAGGACATATGCCTCACATCAGCCATGTGTACTGTTAACCTGTGCTGGTCCACATGGTGTATCACAGGGATGCATGCTTACTACCATGATTGTGTGAAATGCATGGCTTCTGCTATGACACATGCTTGCTGTTGTGTGCAACCCAGGGATGTAATCTAACTAACAATGTTAATGTCTGAGCTGCATGCCGTCTGCTGTATCACATGCATGCTGCATGCCTTCTGTCATATCACATGCATGGTTGTCTGTGTGTGTCTATGTGTGTCTGTGTGTCTATTGTAATGTAGAGTCTTTGTTTGCCTTCACAGGTGATGTAGGTGCATTGCCCTCCTGCGGTCCATCTGATGTTAGTGTCCCCACAGACTCTAGCAGGGAAGAACATATGCTTGTGGTACAGGCAGGGTTGTCAGGGGCTGAATCTGTGCCATTGGTTGCCATCCCACCTATATCCCCCTCTTCTCCGCACACAGTTCTCATGCCAACACATAACAAATCACCAGTGGCCATAGAGGAAGGACAGTTGCCGTGTGTTAGCTTGGAACAGGAATGTGTGGTTGCTACGGAAGGTGTGTCATCACACCATGGTGTCAGAGAAATGACCGCAGATGTGCCACACAGGCATATGGCCAGTGCTGCTCATAGGAGGACCCCTGGCCGACATGCACCTGCATGACTGAGCGCAGCAGCTGGTGTCACCAGACACATGTTTCAGACTGTAATGGCAGCACAGGTACATGCTGAACGGCAGAACAGAGAAGGGCAGAGGCTTCAGAGGGCTGCTATCCATTCTTTAAACAAAAACATCCAGGCATTGGCAAATGCTCAACAGCAGATTGCTGACGTTTTGAACAGATGATTGGGTGACATGGTTGGAATCCTTGACCATGGCATGGCAATCCGTGAACGTGAGCTGTCTGTGCTGGAACATCTGGTAGGAGTGAGGCGTAGGCCACGTGGATGTAGGCCAGCTACACCACCTGGTGCAGGTCTACACGAATGAGCTACCTCACATGCCCGCTCCCATAGTGCCAGTAGCAGCAGCAGTGCAGCTGGTGCTGTGCTGTTCACACCAGGACACAGCAGGCCTCGTGGACATGGCCCTGGATGGTCCCAGTGGGGACAGGGTTCCAGTGGACATGTGTCATCGGACAGTACCCATTCTGTACCTCTGTCTGGTAGTGCCCGTGCAACCCCTGGCAGGCACAGGTCACATGGCTGTGGCCGGACACAGTGAGCTGTACATCCTGGTCTGTACAATCTGGAGCTGTCAATGATACCCCTGTGTAGGCTGGATACATGGCAGAACTGTGTGCACACATACACGCACACACCAGTAACATCTGTAGGGCACCAGCACCAACATGCATAATAACCACACATGTCCAAGTAGATCACAGGCCCTAACCCACACACATGATGTCATCCACTGGTGTAGCCTAGGCCCCTGGCAAACATTATCACCCTGTGCATATGATGATGCCTGTGCCGCATCCCTGTCATCCACACCATCGGTGCAGGGACATGCTCATATGGTCTGATGCACAGGGTGAACAGAATAGTGAGATAGGTGTATATTACAATTGTTGTGTACTGTTGGCACGCAGCAGACATACCATGTAGTACAGGAGTAGACTTCATTGTTTATGTTCACAGTATGTGTCTTGGTAACAACAGTCACAGCATGTTGGTAATGATGCCCTGTGTCCCTCCTTAAGGTCTAATTGCATGTGCCATTACGTAACAGTGTTTGCGGTTAGAATGCATTGTTTTATGTTCACAGTATGTGTCTTGGTAACAACAGTAACAGCATGTTGGTAATGATGCCGTGCTTCCCTCCTTAAGGTCTAATTGCATGGGCCATCAAGTACCAGTGTTTGCAGTTTCACATGTGTAAATGTGGAGTACTCACAGGCATGGATGGTAATACCAGCATGTTATACGTAGCCTCAACCTCACTGTTAGAAAGGCTGACATTCCATAGATCTCTACACACCTACAGATCCAGGAGCATGTGAGCTGTGTACTAGGCTACAGTGGCTAGAGACGGGACATCCATACCAGGTGACAGCACAGGTACAGCTACATGGTGTGGGGGGTGTACACAGTGGTCTAGCTGATGTCAAGTGTAGGGGCCAGTTGATAGCATGAGGACTCACTGTGTAGCAGTAAAACACTGTCACATTACAGAATGTGAACACACACATACACAGACACACATGGTAACATGCCCACACTCATGGGGTCAACGACACTGTAACACACACTTGATAGTGTTGAGGTGAGGACCCCTGCTTATGTGGTAATCACCATTACAGAACTGTGCCCCCACATGACGCGACACAGAGAAGGAACATGTACAGGTAGTCAGTAATGCGTAAGACAGACGGCATCAACAGGGTAGTAGATTGCATCACCTTGAGGGGTTAGGGGCCCTATCTGTTCTCAATGGTAGCATACATCCTCACTCCATGCACCAGACAGCCATACATACATACACATACACACAATGGAGTCCACCATTGTCATGCACATACAGATAGCTAACGTGTGTGATACACACACCACCCCTGCCTATGTCTTGCTGTCTACACTGCAGTATGTACAGATCTCTACAACAGTGTACAGGGGTGTGTAACAACTGGGATGTATTCCCCATCATACATGGCATATATGGTCACACAAGCAAACACACATGGCAGTACTGTGAATCAAAAACCTGCTATCTTCTGATACGTCTGACAGACATGCAGCAGTATTGCCCACATTACAATGTATACCGACGCTACCGTCGGCAAGTGTGCTGCTATATGCACACGGGAGGACTTAAGTGTTACAGGTGTCAACTGCTTTACAGTCAGTGACACCCTGACCACTGTGTAGGTTGTAAATCTTTACCTTCAATTACCGGAAACATAGCTTACTGTTTGCACATGTTATGGTAGGATGGCTTGTGACACACCTGTGAGCTGTCTTCAGCAAACATCCATCTGCAAAGGTGGCCCACCACTTTATGTACACACATCCATACCTGATGTACATCTTACCGTATTGTCAGTATTTCATCATATACAGGTGTCAATGATGGGACTGCATTCCAACTGCACGTTGTAGTTGGACACAGATGAACTGCAAACATCAGCTACTGCTCATGCATGGTAGCTGAATGCACACCACTACATGTACATGTGTATAGGTCCTACATTCCTGTCATGTAGCCATGTTTGTATGCATTGCAATTGGTGAACATGTGTGACGTACATGACACATGGACTGTTGTATGATATGATAGTTGTCATGGGTAACCAGTACAGAGGGAATGCTAACTCAGTCAACATTGCTACCTTATGTACTGTTAGCATTCAACAGCCATGGACCTACCTTCCATGTGCATGCGAGTAATCGTTGTAGCCACGTGTCTGCACGAAGGACAGCATTAGCTATGATATGTACATATGTGTTGTGTGTGTGTGTGTGGGGGGGGCATGTACATATCCACGGCAGTTACATGTATGTCACATCCAAACATGGGTGTGTTGCCTGGTGTACAGCAACAGTTATCTGTTACAGCTGTATAGGACCCAGGGCCCCTGTTATGTGTACAGCCAACCTGGTTATGAATAGTGGTATCAGTGCATTGCATAACACATGATGGAATCCTGTCAGTACATGGGTAGTCTGCACAGTTACTGTAGAGCTAGGTACAGTCCACTGGTCATGAGTAACATGGTGTTGTACTAATGTATGGATGTGTGTTGCTGGTCCAAGGACATGGTGATGTGTGAGGGCTACATACTACAGTGCGGCATTTACCACTGTGATCTGCACCTGACACATCTGTGATTGCTTTCAAGAGTGTACTGGTCAGTACATGTGAGTGGCCTTTATATACATGGGGACACTAACACATGGAGCGGTCCGTAATGGTCTTATGGCCCACATGTCTGTATCTGAGGTATACAGTGGTAGTGCTATTGTGCACAACTGAGCCTTATGCCAGGTGTTCCTCACTGCACAGATGTCAGTATTCCCCATTGTTGGATATAGATTGGCAGCTATGATTATGAACGCTACAAATCTTGCACTATTTAGCATATACATACAATGCAGTTGTCCTGTAGGTGTCACGGTGTTTACCTGGTCTCAGGTTCTACGTCTATGTATGGAACTACATATGCGAAGTACCCACTCCTGCCAGGACAACACCATGGGTGGTATTAGTGTGCCAGGTTTAGATTGGTACAGCTAAGGTGATTGGTACAGCTAAGGTGATGGACAGCAGCAGATGTTGTGTAGAAGACCGGTGTCAGACATTTGTCGTACAGCGTTCATGCTAACAATGATGACTATCGACACACTGTGCCCTTCCCTGTTTAGAATCTGTGTGCATACAAGACAGCCCTTCGCTACTAAATGTGTCAGCATGCCCAGTACGCCATTGTGTAGATGGACACATAGTGCATTCCAGACTGACATGTGCTACTAAGTGTGTGAGCATGCCCAGTAACACCTTGTATCAGTTGTGTGCCTCTGTGTATGGGCATGACCATTGTTATCCTGCATAGCGATAGTGGTCATCCAAGCATCAGATGGCCATACCCCACATCAGGATGGATTCCTAAATTTAACACACTGGTTCACAGGTATGTACACCATAACTGCCAGCATCCATGTCGATGTCTGCATTCCTAGAAGGTTATAATGACTGTCTTGAAAGGTGTACTGTCTGTATCTATGTAGTGTTGTAATAGTGCTCCGTAGATAGCCAGTTGTCCTGCTCACACCACTGCCGTGTGTTCGTCTCCATTTGCCTTGGGACACTAATATGCTTTTAGACTGATCACACTCCATACAATCCCTATCAGCATCTTTGCCTTTGCTGATAATGTCACACACCTAGAAGTATGCCTCTGGGAGTGCTGTGATCCAGTAATCTTGGTAGCACGTTCTGTAACTGCGTAATGCTGTAGTGTGATAAGGTAGTCAGGTCTATGTTCTAATCCCAGCCTTGCCGTGTGTGTGTTTGTATCCAGCTGCCTGGGGACAAAGTAATGTTTTTAGACAGCTCACTCTCCGTACACTCCCTATCAGTGTCTTTGCCTTTGCTGATGATGTCACCCACCTAGAAGTATGCCTCTGGGAGTGCAGTGATCTAGTAATCTTGGTAGCACGTTCTGTAACTGCATAATGCTGTAGTGTAAAAAGGTAGTCAGGTCTATGTTCTAATCCCAGCCCTGCCGTGTGTGTGTGTTTGTTTCCAGCTGCCTGGGGACAGAGTAATGTTTTTAGACAGCTCACTCTCCGTACACTCCCTATCGGCGTCTTTGCCTTTGCTGATGATGTCACCCACCTAGAAGTATGCCTCTGGGAATGCTGTGATCCAGTAATCTCGGTAGCACATTCTGTAACTGCGTAATACTGTAGTGTGATAAGATAGTCAGGTCTATGTTCTAATCCCAGCCCTGCTGTGTGTGTGTGTTTGTTTCCAGCTGTCTGGGGACAGAATAATGTTTTTAGACAGCTCACTCTCCGTACACTCCCTATCGGTGTCTTTGCCTTTGCTGATGATGTCACCCACCTGGAAGTATGCCTCTGGGAGTGCTGTGATCCAGTAATCTCAGCAGTGCGTTCTGTAACTGCGTAATGCTGGTGTGTGATAAGGTAGTCAGGCCTATGTTCTAATTCCAGCCCTGCTGTGTGTGTGTGTTTGTTTCCAGATGCCTGGGGACAGAGTAATGTTTTTAGACAGCTCACTCTCCGTACACTCCCTATCGGCGTCTTTGCCTTTGCTGATAATGTCACCCACCTAGAAGTATGCCTCTGGGAGTGCTGTGATCCAGTAATCTCGGTAGCATGTTCTGTAACTGCATAATGCTGTAGTGTGATAAGGTAGTCAGGTCTATGTTCTAATCCCAGCCTTGCCGTGTGTGTTTGTTTCCAGCTGCCTGGGGACAGAGTAATGTTTTTAGACAGCTCACTCTCCATACACTCCCTATCGGCGTCTTTGCCTTTGCTGATGATGTCACCCACCTAGAAGTATGCCTCTGGGAGTGCTGTGATCCAGTAATCTCGGTAGCACGTTCTGTAACTGCATAATGCTGTAGTGTGATAAGGTAGTCAGGTCTATGTTCTAATCCCAGCCCTCCTGCATGTGTGTGTGTGTGTTTGTTTCCAGCTGCCTGGGGACAGAGTAATGTTTTTAGACAGCTCACTCTCCGTACACTCCCTATCAGTGTCTTTGCCTTTGCTGATGATGTCACCCACCTAGAAGTATGCCTCTGGGAGTGCTGTCATCCAGTAATCTCGGTAGAGCATTCTGTAACTGCGTAATGCTGGTGTGTGATAAGGTAATCAGGTCTATGTTCTAATCCCAGCCCTGCTGTGTGTGTTTGTTTCCAGATGCCTGAGGACAGAGTAATGTTTTTAGACAGCTCACTCTCCGTACACTCCCTATCAGCGTCTTTGCCTTTGCTGATGATGTCACCCACCTAGAAGTATGCCTCTGGGAGTGCTGTGATCCAGTAATCTCGGTAGTGCATTCTGTAACTGCGTAATGCTGTAGTGTGATAAGGTAGTCAAGTCTATGTTCTAATCCCAGCCCTGCCATGTGTGTGTGTGTGTGTTTCCAGCTGCCTGGGGACAGAGTAATGTTTTTAGACAGCTCACTCTCCGTACACTCCCTATCGGTGTCTCTGCCTTTGCTGATGATGTCACCCACCTAGAAGTATGCCTCTGGGAGTGCTGTGATCTAGTAATCTCGGTAGTACATTCTGTTACTGCGTAATGCTGTAGTGTGATAGAATAGATAGGTAGGTGTTCAATTCCAAGGCCTGACAGGTGTGTGTGTTTGGCAGTCATATCCTATGTGTTGGTATCTCTGGGCGGCTACCTTCAGGATGTGTTGGATGTGTTTTGTTGCTTTCCTATGTAGTGTCCACAGATCGCATCATCGGCCAAGACACTGGGTTGTCCACACATACATTCGCCAATAGGTCTGGTAAGTAAATGTCAGCAGCCCTACTCTTACCCTTAATACAGCCTGACCCGTGTGACAAAACGAAACACACTTGCCTTGATAGTAACACCACTACATAATGCAGGTGGCACATGTGGTTTCCTTTTCATTCTTGTCTCATGCTTTGGTGTCATGTGGTCCGCTGTTGTGATATAAATGCAATATCTACGTATGTGTGTGTATATAGATATAGATAGATAGACATAGATATATACATACATGTATGTGGACATTAGCACTATTGAATGTTTATGCTGGATGATCTGTACGTGATCACCTTGGATGCATGTATATCTGCCATGGTGTAGTGGTAACGCACATCGTCTGTGGTGTGCAGGGTCCCGGGTTCTAGTCATGTAGACACCGGTTATTTTGTTGCTGGGAAGACCAAGGGATTTTTAACCAGCTGTGTACAGATCTGAGCAACAGTAAGCAGTGGTTATTAATTTGGAGGGTCGGTATGGGTCATATAACTATGCATTAGAAGACTATAGTATGCAGATGAGGTTGACAATAGTGAATCCCATTTATTCCCAGTGTGTGATGCAGATCCCAGGAGGGTATGTGTGTAGATAGCCAGGTGCAGGGCTCGACTATAGATGAAAGCATGGGAGGGGGGTCAGGCATACTGTACATACATTGGAGACCTGTGCCTCGGGATTGCTCCTTCCTTAGCACGCATAAGCTAGGGGTGTGTCTATACCTGCCTGGTGACATTGGGAGGGAAAAAAGCAGTAGTGGAGTAGTCAAGATGTACAGGCTGTACAAACAGGTGATGATCAGCACAATCAGCAGATTACATGGCCAGCCTGCACCAGAACACTACGGTAATGTGAGCAAGCACCATACACACAGGTTTATTCCACACTCTACACCACCGGTGTATACATGCGGGGACATTTCACAACACAGTCCAACCAAATGAGAAGGGCTGCAGCAGGAAACATAGACCAACATGTGCAGGAGGCTGAGGGTGGTGAGGATGTGTATGCTGCCGAGCCCTTAGTGAGGTGACATAAGACTTTACAGACCCAGGGTAACTTACCAGGGGCTACATGAGCTGGAGATAGTGGAGCACTATGGGGTGGACAGAGACCTCCTACAGCGGCTGGTTGACCTGTGCCAGGCACACCTGACACATCGAACAGGCTGAGGGAAACCCATCACAGTGGATTCCATGGTATGTGTTGGCCTAGGTATACTAGCCACAGGTACCTCCCAAAGCACAGCTGGAGATATCATGGGGATCTCACAGGCATCTGCATCCAGAGTATTGCACCAGTTCACAGATGCCATGTCAACACATGCTAGTGAGCACATACATGTCCTCAACACACGTGATTTGTAGACCAGCAATATGCATCTCTTCCACCACATGGCTGACTACCCTGGGGTACTGGGTGCTATAGCCTGCATGCACGTATGCATCAAAGCACCACCCGGTGAGTGGGGTAGGGCCTACATTAACTGCAGGGGCATACCCTCCAACAGCTAGGCCATATGCGATGGCCAGGGCATTAAACTAAATGTGTGTGCTGCCTGCCCTGGAAGCTATGACGATTCCTATATATGGCATCTGACTCAGCTGTACCACACCTTTGCCAATATGGACATCCCCTACAGTCTCCTAGTGGGGGATGCTGGGTAACCACTGGAGTCATGGCTGATGACACCCATCAGCAATGTACACACACCTGAACACTCACACCATAATGAGGCAGATGCACAGGCAAGACATATAATTGAGCATGTGTTTGGGGTGCTCAGGTCACGGTTCTGGTGTTTGGACACATCCAGAGGAGCCCTGCAGTATTCACTAGCTACATGCACACAAATTGTTATGGTATTTGCTATGCTACCCAATCTGATCCTGCAGGAACAGCATGGGGCGGGGCCACATGGCCCACCACCAATGCCAAGGCCTGTACAGGCACAGTGTGACTTGGAGGAGGAAGTACCTGAGCTGGGCCCAGTAGGTGAAAGAGCCGTGCACAGTATGACCTGCCCTTGGCAAAGAGGCAACACAAGGCATATGCACTGACACAGTAGGTACCCAGGGATTTCACCCTCTCTGACTCGCACAGACAGTACAATGGATGCCAAACATGACACTACCTGTGTTCAGCCATGTATAGGAAGTGCACTGTGTGCATCCAACATAGGCAGCCCTCCAGCACTGTCCTCAGGTCCGGAACACCCGCAAGGTAAGTCAATCGACCTAACAATTGGCAGTTGTATTAGAATGTGTATTTACCCCTTGCTATGGTATGGATGTGAGCATACAAGGGAATTTGGTGGCCGACTGTTAGGGCAGCAGACAGTACATGTCCATAGTGGCACCATGACATCTGTAGCACATACTGGAGTCACAATAGCAGCCAGTAGTACACAGGGTGTCCTAACTCACTGGAGGTTATGGGCTGACCATCATGTGTGTCCATACAGCCCACACAAGTCTCATACAGCTGGACAGGTGTAGACCAATACAGACAAATGCTATACAATGGCCTCTGGATATGCCCAATGAATGACCCCAACCCCCACAGACACACGCAGACTACAGCAGGCCAGGCAGTTGGATGTAGGTTGTGAAGACTAGGATGTCCGACACCACTATGCTGGTAATTAAAGCTAGGATCTGATGTACACTGGTATGCCTCTAACCAGCAATTTAAGTAGGTCCACACACTGAAATGGAGTACCTGGCATACCAGTACAGTAGTGGCAAATGTGTACAACCGTCAGCTGTGCCCCCCTTCCAACGTACCCATGTGAGAGTCATGTGCGCCACCCCCGGTGCTGTGTAGGACTGTGGATGCAGTTGGATGTCCCCCCACACTGTGCAGAAATGTAGCAACTTTCAATGCCACATGACCATTAGCTACCCTGCAGACACAGCATGCCACCTGTCGCTGTACAACACAGGGGTTGGCACCACAGTACTGACTATCTGGACATGTGACACATGCGATCCAGCTGACCATATTTGGCATGCTCAAACACATGAAGGTATGACGGTAATGTCAGTCGACAACATGCGTAACAGTCATACTGGGCATGCTCACATACTGAAACACAGGACGGCCAGGTCTGGAAACACCAGTGGTCCGGACATATCTGCCAGTACATTGCTATACTGTTGGATGACTGTGCTGTATGGTATGTGTGGTACTGTCTATTGTCTGTACATATGGCATGGTGTATTGGTAATTCACATGAGCTGTGTGCGCAGGGTATTGCTACCAACACGTGCAAAGGACAGTTCTTTGTTTGCAGACAGAACGACGCCTTTGGATACGGAGTGGGTAAGGCACATTCCAGCAGGTGGGAGCAGTTATGCATGGATTTGCATGGTGTTAAGCACTGCTGACCATTGGTTACAGCTCCTTATACTCGTTTAGACTCCACATTTCTTTAACAGTGCACTACTGGCATACTGGTAGACAAACACGCTTACAACCGCTCGCTCACCAACATTTGTGCTTACATTTGTCACTCACGCTGGGTGTGCGTGATCCCTTGTGATGTGTATTACACCGGACTACATGATTACAGTATCAGGTATGTCTAACCATTAGGCGACGGCAGGCGATTGACTGTACGGACTCGGCGGCCTGTCCAGTGACATAATCATATTCTATGCGTGTTCCTCATACAATCTGCTCCCATCTGGCTGATACATTGGAACCGATACTCTGCAATGCTGACATGTGAATGTTATTTGGTTAATGCAGCTCTCTGCCGGGTCCTGCTACCGCATATCTAATGTAGGTTTTCCACATTTTAGAGTGGACGACGGGAGACTGTAGGAGTAACACCTTTCCCACTTTGCATGGGACAGTCTCTCATTAGGCATATGTGTCATGTGACAATACTCTAGCCATTGCAACTGTCCTGATTAGAGGACATTCTTATATTCTACGTGTCTGTAATAGTTGCATGTAACGGTTCTTGTATACATGACACATGGATATGTTATGTGAAGTACCATAAGCAACTTGACTGCTGCCAGACTAAGCTTTGATTTGTGCTAATATGTATATTTCTGTACTATGCATGGCTGTAGGTATGTTCTGCCCTGATACGTCTGACATTTCTACAGAGCAGGTCCCACTTTGGCCATTCAGAATGGTGGCAGCCCTATAGGACCTATATGTAGAGCTATCACATTTGGCAAGGCAACACATACCCACAGCCAGTAGTAAACTGACTACTTCACCGGTTTGCATATGTTAAGGTTATTCTTGTAGCATTATAGTTGCTAATACTGTTTCCTGTAACATGTAGCTGTTTCTGATACAACTAAATCATTTTATGACACCACTACACGCAATATATGACATCCTTTCCCAAAATTACAGGCCATGTGCCATAACATTCATTTTGTAGGACACAACTGCCCAGAGTGGTGTGTCCCTCACAAAGGCAAACAGGTGGTAATCCAACTCTATTATGCTATCGTCTACCTAAGGTGGTCAGCGAAATATGTGCTTTCCGTCACTAGCAGACCTCACATACCAATGGGGGAGAATGAACACTGTATCAGGGACACTGCATAACACCCTGAGGGACACATTTAGATGATTGGTTCTATTAACCAGACACACTGACATGTCACAGGGCATATGTATTCATTCACGTTTGTCGAAGTACATGCTGTTTATGACTCATACATGTTGTCATCAGTCATTACCTGTATTCCGCCACCTGTCCACCTAATATCACTAGTTCTGGAAGTGTTTAGTTGGACTTTGTTACATTCTGATTTATAAATAGGGACGTCCATGCTAATTGGGTACACGGCACTGATATAGTCCCTATGTGTTCCCCCAATGGTTTACAGACTATCCAGTAGATGTGCTCTTCAGGTTTGGGAGGTATAGGCATCTGCTATACCCACATAGGAATATTAATGACTTCCACTGGGCGGGCCTACTACATCTCTGCCAACCAGCACCTGCACACTTAAGCCCATTATTGCATACCCATGATTCACCTACCTGGCACCCCTCTACAGCACTCATGACATATACTTACTGTGAGCGCAGCTGGGGTATGAGCACACCCCTACACATTGCCCACTCTCCCCGTCTCGGGACACATGTCGTACGTTTTGTCAACCCATGTGTTATTACATTTGCACAACCTACTGTACCATGTACACCTATATCCTGCTCGCATCGATAACCATGGGCTCACATGTAGAGTGAATTTTTGGTGTCCCGCAAGGGACCCCGTTATCCATGTTTAAAGTATAGACCTTGCAGATCTCTCCCACTGGTACTTTCCTGCTGGTGTTTTGGACAGCAGCAGTGTATTTATCTTTATTGCCTGTCTGTATGTCTGACCGGTCTAGCTGGGCAGTGTGGGAGGTAAACGTTTGTTTATTGGACCTCACAGTAACATATGGCTGGTCTGAACATATGTTACCCATAATTGCTGTAAAGTAACCTAGTTATGTACATGTGCATATCTACAATGACATATATATTTGTTTTGTGTATGTGTATATATCAATAACTGTTGTATGTGTATATATATCTATATCTATATATATATCTATATATATATATATATATATATATATATATATATATATATATATATATATTTATATATATATATATATATATATATATATACATCTGTGTGTCCGTTAACCAATACATTTCCCGGACATACCCACTTACACATGCATATTGGGTTTTATCTCTGCTTCAACAGCATACTATTGCCTTAGTCATTATGACACCGACACTTCACTCCGGTTAACTTGTAATCAGTATACAGCACGTTATACAGCGGACAGATGTCACACTTTTTTCATGTCTGGAGTTCCGCTGATAAGTGTGATGTGATACAGTATCATTTGACCTGTTTCTTATCTGCACAGCCTATTATTCCTGCTACTGTATTTGTTTCTGTGGACATTCATATTATTTATGTTAATCAATAGAGTGCTTGTGTTACAGAGACTGTACGTCAACATACTGATGTCTGCATGTAGTTGTGTCTTTTGGCTTTTCCCAGTTTGGGGTCGCCACAGCAGAACTCCGGTCCACTAATGGTTGGCAGATAGGTTTTACGTGCCGAGAGGCCAGCCCTGACGCACAACCTACAATGACGGTATGCCCATTCACGCATGTCTCCACGCAGAAGACGTTCTAGCTGGGAATCGCACCTATGTACTAGCTGACCTACACGGGCCGCTCCATTGCATCCGGTGCAACCAGCCCTGGCACTCCTGTGTCCATAATCACATAGCCATAGTTTCTCCAGCCCACCCGGGTTGAGTTTCCATGCGTAACAGCCATTGTCCACCTGATATCGCAGCCATGACACACCTTTGCACATTGCCCTCTCCAGAGCATTGGGGCCCTACACACATTTTGTACCACCTCATGTATTCACAGGGTCTTCCCCCATTTATAATTGCACATACATGCCTTTCCTGGTGTTATAGTTTACGAACAATTTGCGGGTTACAAGTGTAAGTGGTCACAACATGAACTACATTCCGTCTGTGTATAATGTTGACATAGCACTTCAACGATATTATGGCCACTGGTATAACCCTGCCTCTGGTGTGAATAGCGGTGCTCTACTCACTCTTGTGCAGCTTTATCTGACATACGCTGCAAGCATTTTATAATACCTTAGTTGCTCTAGATTCCCTTCACAACCCTTATGTATGTTTTCGTCTTTCGGCGTTCATTCTATATATATATATATATATATATATATATATATATATATATATAATTGCATATTTCTTTTATGTCTGTGGATATTTATCTATACACACATATCTATCTATATATATATATATATATATATATATATATATATATATATATATATATATATATATATATATATATATATATATATATATATATATATATATATATATATATATATACATATATATATAAGTTACATCTGTACAAAACAACATACATTTGCTATGCTGTAAGCTGCTTACACCCGCGCAGGCGCACTTGCATCTCCTTATTGCGAGTTAAATGTGTTTACTGCCACTTCTTTGTGCTTACATGTGCCTTATTCCTTATGACAGTACCACTTTGACTGATGGAATCCGGTTAATGGCCCCATGCGAAACACGCGTTCACCTTTACATGTTTAAATGTTGGCTTTACAGCACAGAGGCATTCATTACTCAAAAAATTTATATGTGCTATAGTCGTACTTGAACCGGGAATGCCTTTACGTTAGGCGGATGCTCTAACCACTACACTATTGGTGTTCTGCCTCATCTATATGTATACCCATGGTTCATAGCTACCCTAAGATACACCTCACTGCTTCACTTACACAGCAGGCATCCATTCTCCTGCTGGGAAAACCGCAGTACTACACTTGCAACATTCCCTATTTCCTACTGCTCTGGACCCGTGCTGCATGTTTACTCACTCCAAGGATATTCAGAACTCTAACACTTATAGTCCTAGCACATACGTGTGTTTGATTATCAGGGTGTTCATGTGCTGGTCCGGGTTTAGGCTTGTCCGACTGGTGACTGGAACTGCCCTGTACCTGTTCAAATGTGAGACATAGCACATGGACAGAGTTGGTTCTGATTTTAACATTCTAACTGTGTTTACAGACGCAGGGGTTTGGGCACCTCTGACCACATTATTAGGTCGGCACTACATAATATAGGGTGGGTGTGGTTCCACTACATGATACAGGGTGGGGTGGGGGTTTCCACTGGTGTTTCCCTGCACATTTGACTATTTCATTCATTCATATATACAATGAATATTATTCTGGACATCACTTATGAATTCACTACAGGTATGCACTAGTCTTGTCAACAAATGTGACGGTTGGTGTACATATGTGTACGGACCTCTGTGATACTCTGGGACTAATTTCAACAGTGACAGGGACAAGGCAATGACAAATCAGGGACAATCACGGACACTTCTACAATATTAGTACTATTAACTTGGAACGTGTTGACAGAATCGGAGACATATGTATTACTATTTATTTTCTGCATTAATGCGTCTATTACTCTTAATTCTTGTCATTAGTCATTCTCATTCAACACCTTTCCTCCAAAGGTCACTGGCTTTGTGAGTGATTAAGAGGCTGGCCAGTTATTGTGCGAATGCTCTGACCATTGGTAGAGTTGCCACATTTTCATATGTACAGGATGGGATATATTCTGGAGACACCAGATTGTTTAGGCCAACACATACCCACGGTCAGTGCAGGGTTTAAAACATTCAATATTTTCCTAGCTGAGAGCCTATTCCTTTAGCACTTTAGTTGCTTATTCTATTTCTTGTACGAATTACGTATTTTATATCCAGACATGACTGCTTTAGGCAACTGTTACATGAAGTATGGTACATAGTTATTTTCTACAATCACAGGACATTTGCCATTGTATCATTCTTGGTCAGGACACAAGTCCTTCACATGTCCCTCACACAGTGGGTCAGGAGGTACCCTGTTTACATCAGCGCCTTAATCACCCTATTTCCAAGTGCCACTATGCGAATGTGTACAATATATTCTCTCGATTATTCATGTGGGGAGAAGTGTGTCACGGGCAGGTGTTTGATCCTAGGTACTAGGTTCTGCATGACAGTCTCGGGCTGAACAGTCTCGTGCACCACTACTGCACATTCAGCTTGTGTCCAGATGTCTACAGGAATGGACATTGTGTCGTGATACCAAGTCTGATGTTTACACAGGTTACTTATCCCATGAGGGATATCCAAAAACTGAACAAGACCAATACCGTCCATTCTTTTGGATTTACGAAAATGTGTTAGGGTTTTACATGCAAGGGATACATAGTCTGCAATCCTGACACTGCCTAGGGTGACACTGCCTACTACATATGAGTAGTGGTCACTATGTATAGATATGGCTGTGCCAAGCTAGTAGGCCGAGTATGGCTGGATTTGGTGGACGTTCAGGTATGGGGGTGGGTTGTGTGCTGTGGAAGGGATGATGGGTATTCAATTATGCATCCAGGTGTGTTGCATTTGGATGGGCCAGTTCCATCCAGACCATTATGTGGGTATGTGCCGGTGACGTTTCTGTACATGTATATCGCACATTTTAATATTCATATGTTTGTGTGATTGTGTTCTACAGTATGGCCTGTCAGGTTGTATTGCAGATGTGTATACTTGTTCTTTGTGTTTCTTTCTGATTCACCCACTGCTCCCTCATACACCTCCAGTTCACCTATTCTGCATCCATCACAGTTTCTCCTTTGCGGATTATACCATTACCCATCCCCCCACACACATATTCCTGACACTCCATCCATCCCTTCTTTGGTTGATGGCCCATGACACGGTCAAGGGAACACATTGCATACACTACATATGTCAGGTACCTGTATGGTTGTGTGGACTACCCTGGCATGTTTCACCTTCCACATGCTGTACATCATGCACATAGGTACATGCCCATACTTAACTTTCATGACATGGTTGGTACACCCGGGTAATACCCATTCAACTGTGACACATCCTGACAAGAACGGCTTGGACCGCATATGGGCAGATTTTGGCCGACTGCTCTGACCATTGGTAGGGTTGCCACCTTTTCATATGTCCAGGATGGGATATATTCCGGACACAAATCAGATTTTACAGGACAACACATACCCACGGTCAGTACTACGGATAATACTTTTGTTTTCTGCCTACATGTTAGCTTATTGTTGTAGCAGTTTATATGCTCCTTCTGTTTCGTTTTCTTGCTTACTGTATTTCTTGTCACATGTGGTATGTTACATACGGACATACCTATTGTATGGGACTATTACATGCAATGGGGGATATAATTCTGTCATACGGTCACTGGATATTTACATTTGTAATGGTTTTGGTATGGACACAACTGCCCAGCTGTGTACTATCCCTCACAATGTGGGACAGCTGGTAACCCTGACCATTGGGCTAGACATAGCTATTGGTGGCGCGCTAACATGATGCGTTTCACTTCCACTTGGCACAACTATCTACACTGCGTTAGAATACGGGCACATGTTTTTCAATGTCATTTGTTCGAGGGATGGAGACTCGATATTCCCTACCGTGCATTTGTGTTTGCTTCTTAATTTTGTGTTCGCAAGAACTGTCTTGCATGCTTTGCATACGTTTCAGTATCCACGGACACTGACAGATGTGATTACTATTGCAGGCCAATTGTTATATTCAAGCATTTTAGGTTGCACGTCGACAGCCGACATTTCCACGCCTTCGTGTGGCACTTCGACACGCCCTATGCACTCGGGCTCGTTTCCTATGTACGTGGCTGTGGTGGCAGTGCGCCTTCATTAATATGCATTTGGTGCTACTGCACCATCTACATGCCACACGGTTGGCGCAAGCCTAACGCCGGCCTTGCGCCGAGCTTCATGAATCCCGGGCATAGTGTTAACTGCCATGGCAAATTCAGTTTTCAGCTGAATGAAGTAATTCTACAGAGCAGTGGTAGCTCTGACTCCAAACATGGAGGAGTCTTGAAAGATAGACAAATGAAACATCTGCTAGACATACAACACAAACCTCCAACAGCAAATATAATATATGTGTGTATGTATATATATATATATATATATATATATATATATATATATATATATATATATATATATATGTATATATATATATATATATATATATATATATATATATATATATATATATATATATATGTGTGTGTGTGTGTGTGTGTGTGTAGATGTGTTTTATATGTTGTTTGGCCCCTGATTTCTCATTAACCCCTGCTCCCAATCCCGATTGACACATTTTGCACTCGTCCCTTCCCATGGAGTAAGGAGATTTTATCTCCTAGTTTCTCCAGTTTTTGCCAGCAAGTGAGGTGCAGTGCCTGCTGGGGTTGGGCCCTACATAAATTCATGAGTCTTGACACCAACTATGCTAAACTACATTATGAAAATCTGCTTGGCAAGTCTGTGTCCTGTGCCCTTCCTTCTTTCATGAAGTGAACTGCAAACTAGGAGCCATAACCAAAACTCCTAACGATGTGAACATCCTACAAAAGGGCCTCACTGAGACAGATGCCTGGTGTCAAAGCCATGGCCTCAAGCTCAATGCCAAAAAGTGCATTGTCATCCCTTTTGGTAAAAACTCTGTACCCATGAACTACCACATAGGAGGTAGTCTACTTAACACCGAAAGTGTGATAAGAGACCTTGGGACACAGGTGGACAGTAGTCTCTCCTTTGATAATCACATCACCACAGTAGTCAGAAAATCCTTCTACATGGCACACCTCATCACAAAAGGTTTCTCATCCAGGAAAAAAGAGGTAATTGTTCCCCTCTACTCATCACTCATTAGACCCATTATAGAGTACAACGCCCCTTTTGGTATGTACCTCGCAAGACATCTACAACAACTGGAAAGGCCACAGAAATACCTCAGAAAGAGGATTACTGGCCTCAAACAGATGCCCTATGCAGACCGTCTCAAAAAACTCCAGCTTTACTCTGTCACATATTGCCTACTCAGAGGCGATCTCTGCCTAACATACAAAGCTATGTCAAACCCAGAGCTGTTGGACATGCTCCACTTAAAGAAATCCCAATCCCTCCGAGCTACACGCTCTAGGGACCTTAACCTTGTCACCACAATAAACAGAACATGCTGGAGGGATAGCTTCCTGTCCCACAGATTTCCCATACTCTGGAACAAACTACCTATCTATATCAAACAAAGCTCCTCATTAGCACTCTTCAAGAAAAATCTTGATGATTGGATGGGAGATAGGAAATTCACCCCGGAGATCACTTCTGTGGCTCTGCTTGACAGGGGCACAGGAAAATAACTTTCTTGGGTGGCAAAAGCCAGGATACCATTTGGCTAGGCTTATATAGGCCCCAGGGCCAGTAGCCTAGTACATACCTATGAACCTATAAGTATGCACCTGTGGTCAAACCTGCATGTGTGGCGCATAAGACAGGATGCATCTTAACATGTCCCCAACACTGGCACACACACACACACTTTCACCATTCCCTAGCCAACTCCTCCAGAACACAGGTCATTAATAACACCTGGGTCATCAGGGATCATACAGGTTTAGCCTTCTATGACACAGAGCAAGGTATTCAAATGTTGAGATATTAAGGCAGTAAAATGATACAACAGCAGAAATGCTTTTTATATATTAACTCTAGTCTCCATAAATCCTAAGAAGCTATGCTTTTATTATATTCACTACATTGTGAGGTATGCCAAGGAAAGAAGTGTGTTTCATACAGTGACAAATTTCCATAACACATCTTGCACCGGGCTATACGTTTTTGAAAAATATAAAAAAACAGAGATTATGTCTGCATATGCAATCTTGGAATCAGCCTTCTAGCAGCCTCCTTATATTAGAAAACAAACATGTACACACTTTGATGCCCTCCACCCTCCAGTTACATTTGGTATACTAGGAAGAATTTTCTTCTAGGGAAGAAAAAAGACCACCTTATTTCTGTATGCAGCATCTGCCATGGCTAGAAGCCTACAACACATTACAGCAGTTGCAACAGCTGAAATGTCTTTACATCTGACACAAAGAACAATTTGCAAATTACCCCTGTAATCACATTGAAAAATCTGGACAGTTCTCTACATACTAACATTTGCAAACCATTGTGTAGTTTACACTCCAGAATGTAGGACTCTTAAAATCTTGTCTGTACTGTGTATATGAGAAAGTGGCAGAAACTATTGTTTCTGATATAAAATAATCCAGTTACATCATGTTTTATGCAATGAAGTAGAAAATTAAAACATTATATTAACTGTTTAAGGTATGTTGACTCCATTTTCCTTTCCATGCAGGCTGTGGAGAACTTCACGTCTTTCTTGTTTCCCGGCCTGCAGTACTTCATACTATGTCTATGACAACCTCATTAGCTTTCCAAGAGGATATTAATGGTGTAGACACAGTTACTTGCCTGGAGGTAACAAAAACACTACTCAACTGTTGTTATAGTCCTATAATTCTCTAGCAGGAAAAAAGGGCCCACCAAAGCTTTTCATATTCTCCACAATGGCCCTGAGATGCTTTATAAAGATATATTTCTCTGCAGGATTATATATGTCACCTGTGGACTTAATAAAAGACTGGCAAGGCACAGTATCTTGCAAACTGCACTATTACCTGGCTAATCTGCTGAAGATTAACACATCTCAGTAACTATGACACTGATAAAGTAACAGCATTGTTCACGATGTTGTGTCTCTTACAGGCAGCACTATGTTTACCAGGTAAAGAACAGCAGATATATAAAACATGATAATGGAGCAGGGAAACAGTACCTGCCCAAAAGATTCTCTTATAAACTTATCAAGTTCAGATAAGAATAACACATCCAAAGATATTTGTTATTATGCCAATATGAGCATGTGTGTGTGTGCGTACTAGATAGTATTGGAACTCATTGCCACTGCTTAAATCAATTGCCATATTGTTGATTCAAACTGGTCAACAATGGCATCATCAACTTGAAAAAGCACAATACAAGTATTTCTTGCAGGCAGCAAGACCCCTGCACCCCCCACGACCACATGGATCTGCCGTGGCCTATACATCCACGTTTTTCATTCAATAGTGAAGAATAGAGGAGAGAGAAGAGAGGGTTCAAGATTATGAACCTCTACATATGCAGTGGTACAAATCAGAGACAGGACCTAAGGAATCAAGAATCATGGCTTGAAAGGTGTCGGCTTCAGTTCAACATATCCAAGTGCATGAGCCAGCACATGGATAATGACATACAGAGGCAGAACTCAACTATCTGAGCAGTGTACACAATCCAGAGCAGGAAATGGACATTAGCATTATTGCAATGAAAGACCAAAACTAGCAGACTCTGTGAAAGAGCATCAGCAAAGGTAAACCATATGCTGTTGTATACATGTAGTGAGGAGCAATCTAGAAATTCAGTGGTTATAATGTTTCTTTGTCCAGCATTTATTAGGTGCAGCAGGAATGTTGAGTGCAGTTCTGGAGGCCTCATACTGAATTGAAGTCACGCTGCTGGAAGTGGAACAAACAAAAGGAATGAAGATTGTGTGGGGAATGGAAGGAATGTGGTATATGGAAAACTATGGGACATCAGCCTTTGCCATTAGAAAAAAGAACTGGAATGATGATGTTTTACAATATGGGGAGATAAGACACTACACTGTAAATATTATAGGATTAGGATGGAAAGGAAGGAAGAGTAAGAAACAAAGAAAGGGGCATTATGAACGCATAAAGGGAATACAATGTCATTTTGATACCGCATCTGACAAGGTAAAGTAGAGCTATTTAACAGAATGGGTAATACAAGTAAGTCAGGTTGTCTCTTTAAGAAAGGCCGGGAATACCTTGAGGGACAGGAGCAATGAATGATGGGTGAGGGGGCTAGTTTAATCTAGTAGCACATGAGTAGACTAGCCAAACTAACAGTCTTTTCTTAGCTTGTTTATGTTGTGTAATGCAAGTATGGTTACCACATGTCCCTTTTGGGAGGGACAGTCCTTCTTTGAGCACTTGTGTCCTGCAAAAAAAATAAAAACTGGCAAATGTCATATGTTTTCTTTAATTGTTACAAAAATCAGTTATTTCACATTTATGATGCATTTAAGATGCTCATTCTGCATTCCTTGAGACATTGGAAAATATAAAGGTCCTACCCAACACCATAATCTTGGGTGATTTCAACTACCCTGGTATAGACTGGGTGAACTACCAATGTTCCAACTCCTATGCTCAGCGATTCATAGATTTTATAAATTCAAATGTCCTTGAACAACTAGTATGTTCCCCCACTAGAGGGGACAACATATTGGATTTAATCATCACAAATATGGGCGCCTATTGTACCACACCCGTTATCACCCCCTCCTTGGTCAGATCCAACCACAAACTGATAACCCTGGACATCCTCACTCCTCCACCTCCCCCAATCAAAGAAACCATAGTCAAAAACCTTTCCAAAGCAAACTTCAAACTACTTGCATCCGAAGTGGAAAGCTTCACTATTCCCTTGCAGAAGGTTAATGATATCCAGGATGTGGAATCCTACACCAAGGCACTCTATATGCATCTTCAGGATTGCATGGACCGTGCTTTCCCAAATAAAACCAAGACTCTTTCCTCAAGCAAGAAGAAACCAGTCTGGTGGACCCCGGCCATAAGCAAACTTTACAATAAAAGGAGGAGACTTATACAAAAAAAGGCCAACTCTCAAGTAGAAAAATCATCCCTGATCAGCATTAGTAAGAAATTGAGGGCCCTCATCAAGTCAACTAAAGCTAATTTTGAAAAGAAAGTTGCCAAAGATGCCAAAGTTAACCATAAGGCCTTCTATGGCTACATCAAAAACCTAAATGGCAAAGTTCAGGTCTGTTCTGAGCTAGTACAAAATGGAACAAAATACACTGACCCTTCTGACATTGCCAACATCTTGGCTGACAGGTTCAGTGCAGATTTCTCCCTCCCCTCACCACCTACAGGGCCTATTACCATTCTAGGGGATTGTGAAAGTCCAATTACTACTGATACATTGGTTAACAAGGCTCTATCTAAAGCTAAAAACACTGCCTCCATGGGACCAGATGGTGTCCCAGGCTGTCATACACGAGCTCCAAAAGGAATTAACCCCGCATCTTAATACCCTGTTCAGTCTCAGCCTCTCCACAGGATATGTGCCCATAGAATGGCGCACGGCAATGGTGGTCCCGCTACACAAGGGTGGGGCCACAACTGACCCTGGGAGCTACTGACCAATAAGCCTGACCAGTCTGATCTGTAAGGCTATGGAGCGAATCATTATGGAACTCATAAATGGAGAGATTGGGAACCTCCAGTCGCTGGACCCCATACAGTTTGGCTTCGTCAAGGGCAGATCATGCCTCCTGAACCTGGTGGATTTCTTTGAGACAGTTACTCAGGCTATGGATAAGGGAAAGGAGGTAAACACGGCTTACCTTGACCTTGCTAAGGCATTTGACACCATTCCCCATTCAGGTATTATTGATAAGCTCACCAGCCTGGGCATAAACCCTTAAGTCACAAGATGGATCACAAACTGGCTCTCAGACAGATCCCATAAAGTAAGAGTAGCGGGATCTATGTCTGAATCCAGACCAGTAATGAGTGGTGTGTCTCAGGGCTCTGTCCTGGGGCTCCTCCTGTTTGGCATATACTTCTCAGAAGTACAGGCAGGCACAGAAGGGCTGTGGCTGACTAAGTTTGCGGACGACTGCAAACTGGGTGCTATAATAGAGTATCCGGCCGACATGGAGATCCTCCAGAAGGGCCTAAATGAAACTGATGCATGGTGTCAAAGCCATGGTCTCAAGCTAAATGCAAAAAAATGCGTAGTAATCCCCTTTGGAAAAAACAGAGTACCCACAAACTACAACATAGGAGGTAATCCCCTGAAATCTGAGGAAGAAATAAGGGATCTAGGGACCCAAGTAGATAGTCAACTTTCCTTTGATAACCATGTTGCCAAAGTGGTTAGAAAATCCTTCTATGTGACCCATCTGATCACAAAAGGGTTTGCATCAAGATCTAAGGATGCAATGTCTACTCTTCCCTCATCAGACCCATTATTGAGTACAATGCACCAATTGGAATGTACCTGGCTAGACATCTCCAGCAGCTGGAGAGACCACAAAGGTACCTAACCAAGAGGATTACTGGCCTCAAACAGTTGCCCTATGCAGCACGATTGAAAAAGCTAAGACTGTTCTCTGTTGCATACCGCTTTCTCAGAGGCGATCTCTGTCTAACGTACAGAGCCATGTCCAACCCAGCATTGTTGGACATGCTCCATCTTAGCAAAACCAAATCTACTCAAGCTACACGCTATAGGGATATAAACCTCAACACAACAATGAATAGAATATGCTGGAGGGATAGATTCCCTTCTCAGAGACTTCCCTTACTATGGAACAGGGTCCTGATCTACATAAGACAGAGCCCCTCACTATCACTCTTCAAGAGGAACCTTGATGAGTGGATGGGTAACAGAAAGTTTACACCGGGGATCACACCAACAGCACTACTAGATAGGGGTCAAGGGTACTAGCTGCTAGTACAAAGGTCTAGGGAACTACTAAAGGGGCGGTGAATACTGCACAACATGGCTGGGCTAATATATGCCTTCGGGCAGATAGCCCAGTACCAACCTATGAACCTATAAATGTTATATTAAATAGCATAACCAACTCAAATGCTATAAGAATAAGCTTTTAGTTTGGCAAAAAAGTCCTCTGCACTGGCCATGGGGGCATCTGTTGTCCTGCAAAATGTCTTCCTTTCTACATAAATGTCTCTTTAGGCATTTGAAAAGGTGACAACCATAAATGCAATGTGTCTTCCTTCTTAGTCTGGATTTTTTTTCCTGAAACACACATTGATAAAGTCTCTGTAGTGGTGTTTAAGAAAGCTGCATTATGGAACATGGATCTGCTATGGCCTACACATCCAAGTACCACGTAAGTATAAGAATACACTTGTGGCATTACAAGCAGTGCATGTCCACCACACATGCCAACCACTAATGGTGGCTTTGAAACGTAGCAGAGACAAGTATGTGTGGCTTTCAATGCTGAGCCAAAAGAAGTCATTGTTGCATAAAAGGGTCAATGCAATTACAGTGCTAAAGTGCAGAAACCAGCTAATTAATCACATATTGCTATGCAACTGACAGTAACAAAGTTTAATACACAGAGCCTTTCCTTCCCAAAGAGCACAATGTTTGAGCTGACACACACACACACACACACACACACACACACACACACACACACACACACACACACACACACCTGTGGGTTGGCATAATGACAAAGGTGCTTACCTCAAAGAGATACAAGGAACAAGGTTTGATTTTCACCTTTGAAAGGAAAATTGGCCAACTATTCCAGTACTTACTTATGAGCACACACACTATTTATAGCACATCACTTCTTTCACTAGTGCTTAAGGCATGTAACCACATTTATAAGATATACCATAAAATTTAGTCATCCAGTTTCTCATCTACTGAATGCAATGCTGCAGTATCTACTTTACTTTGATTTATTGTTTGGATACCCCCCATACACACACACACAAACACATGCCTTTCCTACCAAATGCAATACATTACTGCCCCTTTCATGTCTGTATGACTCTGGTAACAGAGTTTTCTTTCATTATATCAGACTCAATCTCTTATTCTCTCTAATTAAATCAACCACTATCTCACTGTCCCCCCTCTGTCACAGTTTCATTACCCCCCCAATCAAAATTCAACAATACTTTCACAGTTGCTGTACTGTAAACCTATCATGCTATATTTCACAATCAACCACCTTCCCCTTTCTAATATTTCTATACTTAAGCTGCCTCTTATTTTCAATATTTTAATTGCTATAAATCACAGGTAATATTAGAATATATTTTGCAATATTATATCTTTTTTTGCTAAATACAAGCCTGTGTCTATTTCTTATGAATGCTCAACACTGTATATACCTATGCAAGCTATGAACATGCTCTGTTTCTAAATGATGTTCATGTAATTAATTGTAAAGCTGTTTTCGCTCATGTATGATGACTTCCCTACATTTTGTGATCCTTCTGATATCATGCAACTGTATTTTAAGTATATGCTAAAAATTATGTTAAATGTGGAGCTTTTCTTCCCAGGTCCATGCTGAAAAGGGGTTTTAACCTGGTCAGACTTTTCCAGTAAACAAAGATAGATAGATAGATAGATAGATAGATAGATAGATAGATAGATAGATAAATAAATACATAGATTTGAGAGGATGATACAAGAATGAATCTGCAAACTTTGCGTGTAAAAGCATTTTTTAAATTTCCATCTAGTTTATTTCTCCAGCTTCACCATCAAGGCTGCATTCTCTTGATTCTCTTCTCCAACACATATAAATACATATAAATACATATAAATACATATAAACACTATAGCACTTTTGGCCGTTTTCATGGGCAATTATATCAAGACCCTGAACAATGTTAGCTTCTTATTTAACATTGTAATTTATAGCCTCCTAGCCTGATCTAGACAGAAACACACACACACACACACACACACACACACACACACACACATGCACACGCGCGCACACACACACACACACACACACACACACACACACACACACACACACACACACACACACACACGCACACACACACACACACACACACACATGCACGCACATGCACGCGCACATACGCACACACACACACACACACACACACACACACACGCACACACACGCACACATGCACACACACACACACGCATACACAGACACAGACATCAAGTATACACCACTGTTAGCTAAACATTTGCATCTTAAATCATGTAACAGATCTTCATATTGAATTTTTCATGAAGGAACTAAAAGCTACTATTACGGCTGATAAGGAAAATCTTGAAGTTGTTAGCTTATAAATCCAAATCTAATTGTAAGTCCTTTAGTTACATTACATAACTAATAAATAAAAGTGCTCTAAATGTATCCAAAATTGTACCACCAACTCAGATCTAGTAGATACAGTATATATACTAGCAGAGAGTATTAGTGCAAACATTACCCCTGAAACCACCATCTTAATACCACAAATTCTGTAATCCCTTAAACCTCGTAATTTCAAAAGGAATCAGTACTGAAGGTACTCTCTAAAAAAAGAATGCTACATCCACGGGGCCTGACAACTAACTAAATGCCTAATAAATAGTGAACCTCTGTTTAAACTAGTGAGCTTCAGCATTGCTACAATCTGTCCCCAAAGTATAAACTGCAAAGGTGATCCTCCTACAATAGGGCAGCCCTAGCATGGACCCGGGAAACTAAAGACCCATCACCTGTAAAGGCCTGATTTATAAAGCTATGGAACATGTCATATCTGACCTCACATACTGTAATAGCAAAAACTTTATCAAGCTAGACCACATCAGTTAAGCTTTGTCAAAGGGAGATCCTGGCTACTTGGATTAGCTAACTTTTTTGAGAAGCACAAACAGATTGCAGATAGCAGCCATTTGAAACAACTTAATTGGATCTAGCTAGAGAATGTCAAACTAGACCCAATGTTGGTATCTCAAATAAGCTAAGTGCCTAAAAGTAGCTCTATATGTGGTGAGGTGGATAGCTAACTGTCTGAAAGACAGAACCCTCACAGTTAAGATGGCTGGCACTTCCTTAGAAAATATTATGGTAACCAATATGCCCTAGGGTTCACTACTGGGAACCCTGCTTTTCAGTATCTACTTCACTGGCCTCTAAACCAGGAATCAGAACCGTTGGGTAATTAAATTTGCAGGTAACTGCAAACTGGTTGTTGTCAAAGTTCCCTCTGACATCCATTCTTTATACCAGGAACTTGATTTCTTCCTAACTTCAGAATATCTGCCTAAATACTTCATCCTTAAATTTTCAGGGTCTACGTATTAGTTTCTCCTCAAGAGTTTGGCAGTGCTCTGTACAGACTCAGACACCTTGAGAGACATTTTTCCTATAAAAGGAATATACAAGGAAACAGCTCCAGTACTTAGTAATAATGACCATCCATCCCTCCTGGCATGCCTAAAGGTCAGCTCCCTGTGTTTTTCTCCTATTAACCTGGTGAACCATGGCATTCTGAGGCAGTGTAGCAACTGCCTTATGTACGCAGACAGCCCTCTCCTCTTACCTCCCAATACTCAGACTAGTGAGAGATGCACTTATATATCCAAACTAGAAGCCATGCACTCTCAAGCCATAACCGGAATAGCTGCTCAAGAGGAGAAGGTCAACACCTGCACCACACCACATGTAACACATAGCCCTCCAGAACACCCACCATCACAGCTTTCACATAAAACCACAAACCATACATCCACCTTCGCTGAGGCTTTCAATAGAAATCTACGCAAACAGCAGAGACCTCCAAGGCAGAAGCGCACTTGACCACCACAACACAGCACAAATCATAAGACACATGACTCACCTACACAGTGTGTCCCTCAACCTAAGGCCCCAAGGCAAAACAGCTTGCCCACTACACTAATCATAGGTAACTTGATAGTGAGGCACACTGATGTCCCACTCACTAGGCTGAATAAGGAGAATGAAACAGTCAGCTGTCTATCAGGTGCCAGAAACCAACAGATAACACACGCACTCAAGTCACTCCACAGCAAGTACAAGTATGACTCTGTCACTGTCCATGTGGGTGTGAATGACCTGAGATGCACTTCCCTGGACTACATGAAAAAAGACATGGAGGAGCTCTCAGATTATGTGGCCCAGACAGGTATGATCTTAGCCCTAAGCAGCATCCTACCATCACCCAGAATGATACCACAAAACAAGCAGAAAATGATTGAATTAAACAACTGGCTAAGTTTTTGGTGTCATTCTAAGGGGATCCAGTATCTGTCTGCTTGGGATGACATGACTGACAGAACTCAATGCTTTGCCAGAAATGGTCTGCACCTGTCACCTCTGGGTTTCTGGACACTGGCTAAAGCTCTTGCCACCCCTATAGTGCATTTTTTAGGCAATGTTCCAAAGACCAAATTACCACCGTAACAGCTATAAATAAATGCAATCTGAGGGTCATGCTGCTCAATGCTAGAAGTCTAAATCTCAAGATGCACTTGCTCGAAGTGCTCCTCAAAATGGAGAGCATTGACATTTGTGCTGTAATGGAGATCAGGATTAAAGCAGCAGAAAGCACCCCTGCGCTACCAGGCTATAACTCATTCCACACCTTTCGGCCCCAGAACATGGACCAAGGCTCCAAAGGTGATCTGGGGACACAGGTTGACAGCAACCTCTTCTTTGACCACCACACTGCCACTGTGGTCAGAAAGTCCTTCTATGTAGCACATCTCATTACCAAGGGTTTTGCATCCAGGAAGAAAGAGGTCATCATCTCTCTCTACACTTCCCTCATTAGGCCATTCATCGAGTACAGTGCCTCATTTGGCATGTACCTCACCAGACATATGCAACAGCTGGAAAGGCCACAAAAGTACCTCACGAAGAGGATCCTAGGCCTTAAACACATGTCCTACATGGCCAGACTCAAAAAACTCCAGCTATTATCGGTCTCATATCGTCTACTAAGAGGCGATCTCTGCTTGACTTACAAAGTCATGTCTAACCCAGCTCTGTTAGAAATGCTACATCTAAATAAATCCAAATCCCTCCAAACCACACACTCCAGAAATCTCAACCTCATTACCATAATCAACAGAACATGCTGGAGGGACAGGTTCATAGCCCAGAGACTGCCCATGCTCTGGAATAGACTTCCCATACATGTCAAGCAGAGCACCTCACTGGCCCTCTTCAAAAGAAATCTTGATGAGTGGATGGGAAATAGAGAGTTCACCCCAGGATCACTGCAGAGGCTCTACTTGATAGAGGCACTGGGAATTAATGTTGGGTGGCATGATGCCAGGGCACTTCTATGGGCAAGGCTTGTAAAGGCTCCAGGGCCATTAGCCTAGCACACACCTATGAACCTATGAACTAACCCTAACAAACAAGTGTTATGCAAAAAAAGGACTAAAATTAAATACAAAAAAGTGTAGTATTGACATAATTGTTAAACACCTCTGTCCCTCACTGTACAGTACAGCTAATACGCAAGTCCAAAATGAGAATGCAGTCAGGAATCTTGGAACATGAAATAATAATTCCCTCTCCTTTGACCATCATGTATCAGTAGCAGTCAGAACATCCTTCTATTTATAAAAACTAATATCAAAAGGCTTGTTATCAATGTCAAAAGAAATTAGAATACTTCTTTGTACAGCCCTAAATAGGCCTATGGCTAAGTGCAATGCTCCCTTCAGGATGTACCTGTCTAGACATATTAAGCAACTGGAAAGGCCCCACAGGTTCCTCACTGTGATAACTGTTGGCCTAAAGTCCCTGAGCTACCAGGACAGGCATGAAGCACTACATCTTTACTTGGTGTCTTTGTAGGCTCTTCCAGGGTGATCCATGTTTTGCATTCTGTGATATCATGTTACTTGGTTTCTTTGTAGGCACTTCCAGGGTGATCCATATTTTGCATTCTATGATATTATGTATCATATCCTCTTGTGTCTCCTTTGCTGTTCCAAGTAGGATCGCTCCACTAATATTAGAACTCTGGTTTAAGACCTCTGACAGCACATAAACAAAATATGCAGACAAGACAAATTAATTACCCAATATCCACTCCACTTCTGGAATACATTTCCCCTTCAAGTTCAATGAAGTATCCCCTCAGCATCCTTCATATAAAATTTGGATGACTGGATGGCTACTTGCAAATTTATTCTAGGACTGATTTGCTTTTCTTTAACTGACATAAGGGCAAGCATTGTCAAGGTGTAAATGGTCTGGGGAGTCAGTTACTTAAAATTTCCTATGATCCTATGAGCTGAAGCAGGCAGAAAAATGCTGAGTATATTTGTCTTGCTTGTGAAGAAATGAGACACTGTTGTTTGTGCTGGCATGCCTGGCTGAGTTTTTGTAGATAATTTCAGAGTAACCTGTGTATTATATGCCAGCATGACTAGCTATGATATTGTAAATAAGTTTGTACATGCTGATTTATAATATAGACCACTCAGTTAAGGTTGGAGTAAACGTAGCAGTCAAATCCAAAAAAGTAACAAAAACTTCTCCCAAACACGGCTTTAAATCACTATATATAGAAGTAGCTTTATTAAAACAGAAGGTAAGCACTTCCACAGAGTAATCTCTGCTTCATCAGATCATGACAGAACACAAAGTCTAGGTGCTATTTAAAATGAGTGTTGCAAATGATGTCCAAAATTAGCACACAGGTTCATAACTTTGGCAGGTTGAATACGTTTTTGATCAGAGTGCCCTACCCACATATTATAATGCCACATCAAGATGTATTCCAATGTAAATTCTATTCCAAAGTGCATTGTTTTACAGTCTCTGTGTAAAATCATAATAATTGTAAACATAAATTATGCAATGACAGTGCTAAAAAGCTGGACCCTGCCATAACTAATTCTTCCCAACATAAATTGATTGATAAAAAGCTTCATGTAGACAAAATAAATTTTTTCCACCCTCCCACCCCCGCAAATGTGACAGAGGATGTAGCCCATACAAATAAGCCACAGCTTATCCTTCATAAGGTATTCTATTCGTACCTCTCAACCTCTTAGAGTAAGAAATCTGGACAAAGCCATAAATAATGGGGGACAAAGGCCCAGAAAAAAGGACAGCTTTTAAATATTGTCCTTACAAACTTAGAAAGTTGACACAATAGCAGGTTTTGCATTAGCTTGATTTTTCTGAAGGGTATGAAGTCTGAAATTCATTAATTTCTGAGGTATATACTCAATGAATTGTAATTATTTGCCAGACTACCAACATTTTATAAGGATCAGACAAACGTACGAGTAAAAAATCTGGACATTCTGGAAAAATCTGGACAGTTGAGAGGTATGGTTCTATTATATGGCATCTGCAACTGGGAATGTTATTCTCATTGTCAAACAAACCATAACAATGATTCTAAGTGGGAAAGAAGCAAAACATTCATCCCACTCACTGCTGTTAATTATTGTCCTCAACATAGACCAGTCCCAATGTTTCAAAAATCTGTACAACCAACAAATCACAGCTATAGAAAAAAATGAAATTAATAACTACAAAATTCACCTTTGCCCAACCCATTAGAGTTCTGTAACTAACAACTCTCTCCAGAGATTATGATAGGTGTATAACCTTCTGGCATTAGTGATCCATTAGTACAGCTGGGGTTCCCAGTTCCCCAATGATAACTGATACATAGCCTGAAATAAGGAACTGGCCTTCTATTCCTCTGTTGTATCCCTAAAACAAATGGTTCTCAAACTTAAACAATAATACATGCTACCAGCTTCCCTGTCCACCCAAACACCCCACCCAATAGTTTCTTTACAGTGATACTACAGGCTTATCCAATCACAGCTTGTTGGTGAGTGTCAGCCTGGCAAACAAGCTTCCTGAAATTAAAAACAAATATCCTCTGTTTTTTTAATTCTGAAACAGAGATAGCATTCAACATTACCGTGCTGTCTTCCATGTCATACAGTGTCAGAAATGTCAGACTGAATCTTAAGTGAGACTTTTGTGCCCAGATGCAATGACCTTATCATTAGACACATTTTTTAAAATTTTCTGGGGTTGAGCACCTAACATCAAATTACTAATTTCAGAACCAGCCCGGGTTGTAGGATACAATAAGTAAACTAACTGCTTGGTGCCAGAGCCATGGGCTCAAGCACAATGCCAAGGAATGTATAGTTATCCCCTTTGGGAAAAAACATGTACCCATGAATTACCACATAGGTGGTAGTACACAAAACACCGAAAGTGTGATGAGAGACTTAGAAACACAGGTGGACAGTGGTCTCACCTTCGATAATCACATTGCCATAACAGTCAGGAAATCCTTCCATGTGGCACACCTCATCACTAAGGGCTTTTCATCCAGAAAAAAGGAGGTCATTGTCCCACTGTACTCATCCCTCATTAGACCCATTATAGAGTACAACACCCCGTTTGGTATGTACCTCACAAGACATCTGCAACAACTGAAAAGGCTGCAGAAATACCTCACTAAAAGAATCACAGGCCTAAAGCAGATGCCCTATGCTGACCATCAAAAAAACTCCAGCTATACTCTGTGGCATATCGTCTACTCAGAAGTGATCTCTGCTTAACATACAAGGCCATGTCAAACCCTGAGCTGTTGGACATGCTCCACTTAAAGAAATATCAATCCCTCAGAGCCACATGCTCCAGGGATCTAAACCTTGTCATCACAATGAACAAAACATGCTGGAGGGATAGGTTCCTGACCCAGAGACTCCCCATACTTTGGAATAGACTGCCCATACATGTCAAGCAGAGCGCCTCCTTGGTCCTCTTCAAAAGGAACCTTGACGATTGGATGGGAGATAGGAAATTCACCCTGGGGATCACGTCAGTCACCCTGCTAGACAGGGGCCTGGAGAAGTAAATATTGTGGGAAGAAATATCCAGGGAATTGTTATGGTTAGGCTTGTAGAGGCCCTAGGGCCGATAGCCTAGTACCAACCTATGAACCTAAATCTACCAATGAAATGCATAATTAGTAAGATCTATGATTAATATTGACTGTAACATAATAAAAGTTAGAATGAAAAACGGGGGGGATAAGCAGATTAATTAATAAGACAGCAACTGGGTGAAGGTAATATTATGTGATGAAAGCTATGAATACACTTCTATGTGTTTGATACTAGTAGGGAAGAAGATGCAATACGACAAGTATAAAAGGAGACGTGCACAGCTTTCTATACACAACTGCCACGTGAAAGCATTTGGAAAGAGCACCTGAACTTTTCCGAAGTATGGCCTACTCATTTAGAAGTCTGAATGACTGCCAAGACTCCTGAGACAATGTATCAAAATACACATTATTCCTTTAAAGAAATTGCTGAACCAGGTAGCAGAAAGCTTGTGTACATACTGATGTATATACCTGGTCTACTCCATAAGAAATTCAGTCTTCTTCGCTCCGAGACTATAGTCTGACTATAATTAAATGTGGCACGCTACTTGTAATATTATGAAATACATATGTTCACAGAATTCCAACAACAGTCATCTACAAGATCTTATACAAGCAAACCCAACAATCAATCCCCAATTTTTAACTGAAATGCAGTAAAATTGATATGAGAAGTAACAATTCTGCAGGTTTTTGCAGTGGAATTGTAGTATAAGCCCGCACTAACGTGAAAACATACCAGGCTGGGATGATTTCTTCCTGTAGAGATTGTGCAGCATTGAACAGCATGAAACCTCTTTTTGTGCTCTGGCTATGTTGTACTTATACTGCTGGGGACAGACAGAACATAGTGGTGATTAATTCAAAGCATGTTTGTAGATGAATGTCAGCAGCTCTAGACAGAAATTTTACAGAAAAGGAAAGTAATAATGAAGGCAAATGCGGTCATCAGACCTGGTGACAACATTTTGCTTGCAAATATATCCAGCCAGTGTTGTGTGGACTGTATAAAAATGATAACTGTATAAAAATGATAACAAGAGCCATTAGAAATAACAGCTTGAAGTAACTCTTTTGGAGAAACAAATCATGCAAACTGAATTTAATCCAGACAAATTACACTGAAGACAATATGACTGAGGTGGGATGAATGCTATACTGGGGACGCTGTATGTATTGTGATAGAACACAGAAACACATTATTAGAAAGGTGCTTTTTTGATAATTAGGGACTGTGCTGTGATAAATGACGTACAGCATGGAGTACAGTGATTGTACTCTGGTATTTGGAAAAAGACAAAAATCATTTACACTCTTCTATGGCAATGAGACCTGATGTTAAATG